>NC_141025.1:20132500-20432500 GCF_052040795.2 Danio rerio
CAATAGAGGGGTAACAATAGAGGAAGACCTGTTCCTCCTCCTCAGTTTCCTCTTCTCTGTGGGAGGCAGCAGTGAGCTGGGTTCAGGTTGGTCTGTTGGTGGAAGAACAGAGCAGATTCTCTCCTGACGACATTCATGGGCAACTTGATTAACCATATGGTCCACAAACTGTTTGTACGAGTAGCCCACCAATCTCTGTATCTGCAGAGGATAGAGGGGTTTATCAAGAGCGAAGTTCAGGAGATTCAAAAGAGCCCAGTCATTGAACCCAAGCCCCTCTGCTGCCATACGGAACCTCTCCGCAAACTCCTTTAGCTCAGAGCCATGTTGCCGCAGCGCATGCAGACGGAGAAGCTGTGGCATGTGGCTGAGGAAGGAGTCATCCTTCTGCTGGGTCCTCATTTTGTGTCAGTTCGTACTGTCACGGTTGGTGAGGGAAAAAAAGGAGTGCAGACCCAATTGCAGAAAAAATTTAGAAATATTTATTATAAACTACAAATAAAAATAAAAGGCAAAACAAAACTACCCCGAAGGGGAAAACATGAATTAAAAAGGCAAAAACAAACTTGACAGGGCTGGCAGGACAAAACAGGACTGGAGACAACAAGACAAGGTAATATCGACGACGAACTGACAAAGGACTGAAAACATGAGGGGGATTATAAAGCAAAAAAGTAAATTGAAACACAGGTGAACACAATTAACTAAATATGGGTTAACAAGGAGGGTGGGACTAGACAATAGACGGGAGAGCGCATGACACAGAGAGACAATACAAGCCATGCGCTCACATAACGCAACACTGAAGCACACGACAAAAGCACGTGACCACAATGTAAACACCAAGCCACGTGCTTTGACAAGAGACGCAAGACACGAGCACACGATAGATAAATACCTTACCGTGCGCTCACACATAAGCAACGCGCATGCTTCATCTCAGCGCCAACCAAAACTGAAACCAACTAGACGGAGGCGCCGAGAATAAAGCAGCGCACTGCTGACAGAACAAACACAAACACTAGTACAAGAGCGCGCGCGTCTGAGGGACGCAGAGCGCGCGCGGCCACATCAAGTGGCAGCGCGCACACTCTGCGTACACCCACGACGGCGCGCGCGCGCACACAGAGACAGAAACAGGACCAGACGTGGAGTAGTGTCAGAGCTCTGCCACCAAAACAAGAATTTACAAGACCAAAGTGGCAGAACCCTGACAATATATGTATATATATATATATATATGTATATATATGTATATATATGTATATATATATATATATATATATATATATATATATATATATATATATATATATATATATATGTATATATATATATAGATATATATATATGTATATATATATATGTATATATATATATATTTATATATATATATATATATATATATATATATATATATATATATATATATTTATATATATATATATATATATATATATATATATATATATATATATATATATATATATATATATATATATATATATATATTATAAGGAACTAATCTAACCAAATGACTTACAATAAAGGTTCAAGAATTTGTAGCATAAAAGTATATGTTAGAGGAAAATATTTAAAAAAAAAAAAAAAAGCAATATATACAATTTTTTTTAAAGTGTAGGTTGTGTTTTTTTTGCAATATTTTGCATGGATTTTAATGTATTATCTTTCCATTTCTCAAGATGTTCTGTAACAAAAATATTATTTTAATAAATATATCAGTTTAATAAATTTGATTTGTTCAAATGCACCAATATATATTACCCATATTCACTGAGAAATGGATACAAATTATATACCTATACAGTATATGCTATATATATATATATATAATACAGTATATGCTATATATATATAATAATATGTAATGATACTAAAATATTAATAAATGTTTTGTTAAATATTTATAGTTTTTTCAATTTCTATAAATTTTATATTTTATTTTGTTAGTAATGTAATTAAATTCCATAAAATAAAATTGTGATATTTATTCATATTTAAATAATTACTTTACCATTTCCTTCCTTTATTGACATTGACACTGACATATGTGGCTGCTAAAATGTCAATTTTATGTACAGTATATACCTGCTGCACAATACAAATCAAAAAGAAACAGATATAAAATTATAGCTAAATCAATCAGTTTTCACTGATAAAATGCCAAATCAAAAAGGTAAGTTTTCAAACTTGATTTGAAAAAATAAAAATAAATAAATACAGAGGGGCATATGTAACTTCTCATTTTTTTATTTTGAATAAAAATTGGAAAGCTGAATGAATCTGTCTGATTTTTATTTTAAAATGTTTTACTTTATTTGACTTTTTTATTTTGGTGACATTGTAGCCATTAATGCCAAGCAACAGCTTGGTAAACTTGACAACAACCATAGCCCTAATCTTTAACCCTGAGCATTGCTCTTAAACTTTCAGTTGCCCACCGTAGGGTATTTCCCATTTGCTTTTCTCTGACAAACTCATCATGTTTCCTGCACACCCCTTTAAGAAAGCCTGAGGAAATGATGAAATCCCACTGCAACAGTGGCACACTTCTCATTGTGCAGCATTCAGTTCACTACACAGAGTTTAGTAGAGGGTCAGATGATATGGTTGGCCTTTAATCTATAACTAGAGGTTCCTTTACTGTCCCGGTGCATTAGTGCTGGATGAGTGCTTGTGTTTATTGAGGTTTCCTGCTTGGAAAGCCTCAGTTAAAAACAACATGCCTTCACTTTAATATGTAAACTACTGGGAAATACGTCTCTGTGGACCTGATGCAAAGTTTAAGAGAAGTTTCAGGTCTCTAGATGAGCTCTGCATGGTTTACATGTCTGAGGGACACTTCGGTAAACACTGATTAAATTTAAAGCTTAACTAAAAGAAAACTAATGTTCCAGAGCTGTTTTAATCTAGCTCTTGACATAATGTTTGCCCACCTAAAAGGTAAAACTGTTTTCAAAGAAACATCGTCTGATAAGCCCAAATATTTGTGTTCAGGTCACATTTTATTTAGATTTGAACATTTAGCAGGCATATCTAGCATGGTTGAGGAGTTACTAATGGAACTAAATTGGATAAATTAGATCTCACCGTTACTCTGACAGAAGTTCAGCTGTTTTCAAGCTCTTTATAAGCTGTTCTTTACTCTTTCCTGTGTGTAGTATTACAATGAATAGATTCAGTCTGGTGATTCTGTTTGTTTGATCACCAGACATTTTATTAGTTTTACATACAATTTTTGTATTTGTATAATTAGCTAATAATCAGTGTTGCCTGTGTAATTATTTACAAAGTAACATTCATTCATTCATTCATTTATTCATTCATTCATTCATTCATTCATTCATTTATTCATTTTCCCTCGGCTTAGTCCCTTATTTAGCAGGAGTTGCCACAGTGAAATAAACCGCCAACTGTTTCAGCATATGTTTTACGCAGTGGATGCCCTTCCAGCGACAACCCAGTACTGGGAAACACCCAAACACACTCGCATTACCTCACACACTCATAAACTATAGCCAATTTAGTCTATTCAATTCACTTAGCGCATGTCTTTGGACTGTGGGGGAAACCGGAGCACCCGGAGGAAACCCAAGCCAACACAGAGAAAACTTGCAAACTCCACACAGAAATGCCAACTGGCCCAGCCTGGACTTGAACCAGTGACCTTCTTGCTGTGAGGTGACAGTGCTAACCAGTGAGTCACTGTTCTGCTCTACAAAGTAACAAGTTACTGTAATTAAATTACTTTTTCAGAGAAAAAGAAAAGGATTACATTTTTACTATTTTTTTTGTGTTGTTTCTTGTCCAAATATCTTAAATTAGAAGCATTTTCTAGACAAGCAAAAAACTGTTTTTAATTTTAGGAAATAATTAACTAAATTAAGTTTTTCTTTAAAACAAGAAATAATAATCTGCCAGTGGGGTAAGCAAAGCAACCTTGTTTTGCCTTTTGACATACATTTATTTTGCTGGCTCACTTAATTTTAGCGTATTACTACTTAAAACAAGGCAAAATGTTTTGCTTTATTGCTTAGTTTTGCTACATGGTTTACATATTTATATATATATGTGTGGAATGGTAAGAAGTAAGAAAAACATTTTTTTGCAATGTATCTATAATGTACTTAAAAAAAAATTCAACAGATCTGTATAAATCAATTCAGACCAGCAGAGTAATTGTATTTTTGTTATTTGAAATATATTTTGCAGAGTAATTCCATTTTCAACTAACTGCAAAAAATGCTTATCTTGCTTAGATTTTTTTGTCTTGTTTCTAGTCTAAATATCTAAAATTTCTTATATCAAGAAGCATTTTCTAGACAAGCAAAATATATTGTCTTGTTTTGAGAAATAATATGCCAATATTAAGTGAGTTTTTCCTTAAATCAAGCAAAATAATCTGCCAATGGGGTAAGCAAAATAATCTTACGTCAAAAGAAAAAACAAGATTATTTTGCTCATCCCATTGGCAGATTATTTTGCTTGATTTAAGGAAAAACTCACTTAATATTGGCATATTATTTCTCAAAACAAGACAATATGTTTTGCTTGTCTAGAATATTCTTCTTGATTTAGGAATTTTTAGATATTTGGACTACAAATAAGACAACAAATCTAAGTAAGAAAAGCATTTTTTGCAGTGCACATTTATCAAGTTAATGAATTGAAATGATGAACTGACAATATATATTGAGCATCTGAATATTTAATTAGTAGTTAAAAAATATTTTAAATAATGTTTAACTATGCAATGAGTATTACTTTTTTGAAGTAACTTACCCAGCACTGCTTCTAATAATAATAATAATAATAATAATAATAATTATTATTATTATTATTATTATTATTATTATTATTATTATTATACATTTTCTGTTCAAGTTGATGCTGTCAATCAAATGCATTCATTCATTTATTTAAAGCAGTTGTAATTAATCTGTCCTGATAGCTTTATATTATAGTATATTATAGCAATATGTATGTATCTTTCTTATATAAACTCCAAAAACTCTGAACAAGCACAGTGACAACACAAGCCTCGCCCACAACTGGTAGTCTGTCTATCTGATCCGTATGAATCTCTACATTCAAGTAAGAAATGTGTTCTTATTAAGCTACTAATATCATTCATTCAAGAGCAATAAGTAGTTTCTATTTACTGTATCTTTGTAATTTGATAATAACAGCAGTAGTATATTACAATGGTCGATTTTAGTGTAACTACTGTACCTTTTCTAAAGGAGTGTAAACTACCACGTTATACATATCTAGAACTAACTTGACAAACACTAGTTAAAAGGGATATTTCGCCCAAAAATGTTAATTTCCTCACCATTTACTCACACTCAAGTGATTTTAAAACTTTGACTAAAAGGATATTTTGAACAATGTTTGGAAAAAATATCTTATAGTCTGTCTCCCCCAGTTCTGATGTGCCGTCGGCTTCAGACTCAGGAATGAAGCCGACTGCAAGTTTCTGCATGTTTCTATCTATCCTGTGGTTCGTGTGTGTGTGTGTGTGTGTGTGTGTGTGTGTGTGTGTGTGTGTGTGTGTGTGTGTGTGTGTATAAAGTTTATGAAAAACAGGAATGCAGATTACTATTCAGTGATTCATTTAATATTGCATATGGAGTCTTTTTAGGTTCACACAATTGCAGTGTTTGTTGTGCAACAGTATTTTGTTGTGCGAGTCTTTAAGCTTTCACACAGTATCTGCAGACTGCATTGTACAAGCTTTGACTTGTTTGGCACTTCCTTCTATTGTATGATCTGTCAGCGAATAATGAAAATGTTGCAAATCACAATGTTGTCCCCTTTTCCTAACAATTCACCAGAGTTTGAGTTGCCTAATTCAAATCCTGTATACAGTATAGTAAGTTTTAATACATTAATACATTTTAATACACGAATCAACTGGATGGAAATGATAAATTAAGTTTATATATGTATGTGTAAAAAAACAGAGAGAGAGAGAGAGAGAGAGAGAGAGAGAGAGAGAGAGAGAGAGAGAGAGTTTCTTTCTTATTATTAATAGGACTCTAAAGAAACTCTTGATGTGCTACTTGCAAACCACTTCAAATTTAAATTTAGTCATTTATAGTAGCATATGCTTTTATTCAGTGACCTAAAATGATGAAGTGGTTTAAGTATCTATATTTTACCATAACACCCTTTTGATTTTTTGCCTTATTTCTGCCATGACATCTCTCTAAGTGTTATAGATCTGCTTCGCTGCTGCTTTGATTATTGGTGCAGAGACTTGCTACTGCCAGTAAATTCACAGACATGTTGTCTGAGAACGTAACATACTGCTGCTGTAAGCATAACATACATGCAACCCCCAACAATGCAGGAGAACATGAAGACAAATCAAACCAATGAAAACTTGATTCTGTGTGTAAACAAACAGTTGCGTTAACAATCATGCACATATCCACACTAATTGACTGAGACATAAAACATTCAATAAACACAGTCCAAAACAGCAGATCTAGAACCATGACAAGTTTGTTTGTAAATAAGTTTTATGGTATTTATGGGAGCGTACACTGTAAAAAAAAATCCGTAATTTTGTGGTTTATTTCCGGCAGCTGGGGTGCCGGATAAAAAACTTAATATACATAAAATAATAGCGGCTGAATTGCAGAAATGTACCAGAAATTTAAATTTAAGGAAATGTCTGTAATTTAATGTCTGTTAGATGAAGAGGTGTGCCAGAGAGTGGTTCACTTGGACCTGAGCCCGAAAGTAAAGACGAGATGTGACTTTTAAGGTACTGCATCATATTAATCATTCTTGCTGTTCAGTGAGCGCAAACTGTCGTAATTTATTAAAGATGCAAACCCCTCACTGAGGACTTAAATTAATATTTATGAGCGTCAAAAGTGACTGATCTGTTCGGCGAATTATTTGAATGTGTCTTACTGGATATCAAATCACTTAAATGAAATAACTAAAGAAATGTCCACTGTGCTAAGTGAGTCTGTTAAACTGACCAGCGCATCATCGTTGATCGTTGGTTCAAGGCAACTGTACATAGTGTGAGTACGTGTTATGTGTGCCTGGGCTACCTTGCTAACCAGCTTAACACTAACGTACTACTCTACATATGCCTAGGCTATGTTTAATGGCTTAAAGCTAGTGTTAACTAGTGGTTAAGCGAGTCAAATGTTTAAACAGCCCTGTATGACATCCATGTCTAACCCTGTTAAATTATACATTTTAACTTAATCTGTTGCTCCTAAATATGGTTTTAGAAAACCACTGCTTATGCAGAAAACGTGTAAGAAAAATGTCTGAATGCTCTCTTATAACAGGCTATGAATAAGGATAAAAGATAGTCTTATGTTTTAGATGTTGTTATAGAGGATCTATCTGAAAATGCGCTGTAGATCGCTCGTGTGATTGACACCGGTGTTTAAATATTTATGAGAAAGCCCACTGGCTGCTGAGGTGATAGCAACCAATCACATGCACAGTGTGATTGGAATTAGATTGGATATCTTTGTATTTACTGTCTGTAAGTCACTTTAACTACTGAGTACGTACATTTAAAATAATAATTTGGTACAATGCACATATTATGTACAGTACATACATGTGTATACATTACACTTTAATTATTTGCATGTAATTACATCTGTAATTCATTTCTGTTATTACATTTATAATTACACTGTTGAGCATACTTTAGATTTTAACCCACCATTAAACCTTCCCATACCATCAAAACTGTTCCTAACCTTACCTGTATCAGAGTGTAATACCCCATAAGTCTTCGGCAATACAACATGAACACAATACGCACACTGTACTTATTTTCTGATCTAATTAGTAAAGTATGTAGTACTTAATGTGACTTAAAATAAAGTATGACCTACTTATTTATGAATCCCAAAACATGACAATAGTGTTAGCAACCACAACAATGTCTTTTATTTGCTTTCTCACTCCTTCTGTAATGTCCTATTTCCTACATTTACAGTGAGTTTTAAAAATAGCCTTCAGGCCACTGTAGATTATCTAAAGTGGTGTGGAGCAATAGTGAGCAGAGCATGTCAGCCTAAAACAAGCATGTGCGATATTCTGAGACACAGCAGATTGCATCTTAATTTTTAAACCTGTTTATCCCTCTTATATTCACTCATATGTATCATACACTATCTCTCTTCCTTTTTAAACATAAATAGGATGTACTTCTAATCACAGCAAACGGAAGCATGCCAGAGAGGAGTTTAGAAAAAAAAAGTCTCCAAAACTCTGTTGGCTTTTTGTCAAACGGAAAGGTGGAAAACAAGAGGGCACACAATAGCCTCTTTGAAAACCTACAAGTATAAATGAAGACCACTTGACTTTTAGGCTCTAGGTGTTGTTTGTAAAATTGCCAGTCATTGTTTTTCCCTGAAAAGAGAGGAAGGTCAGAGTATTGACTTAGAATTTTCTAGATGCCGCGGCCACTGCCCTGATATATGAATAACTATCAATTATTTAATTTATTTATTTATTCTGATCAATTACATAAATAAAGCTATGAATCGTCTCTTTTTAAAATTTATTTTTGATTTTAATGATACAACTAAAAATAAGTTAGTCTGATTTCGATTGACTTTTCTAGGCCTGCCACAATAATCAATATATCCACTTATCGAACACATGGACATGACTTCAACCATTTGTGGTGATGAGCTATATATTGCTCACACATAAAAAACAATTCTAGCAACATTTTAGCTGATTGTGCAACCTCTCTATCTCTACTGGAGGTGTCAGTGTCAGTATGGTTAAAAACACTATAGCATTTAATAGATTACTATAGTATAGTTTCATGTGGGTACCTGACAACTGAACATAGAACTGGTAGCAGATATTGCCACCTCTATTACTTTTTACCTTGCACTTTTCAAAGTCAAAGTCAAAGTCAGCTTTATTGTCAATTCAGCCACATGTACAGGACATACAGAGAATCGAAATTGCGTTACTCTCAGACCCAAGGTGCTTAACATTATTATAAAATATATATATATTAAAAAAAAAAAAATAGTAGAGTTTAGGAAAAAAAAGAAAGAAAATTTACAGTATATAAATTATATATATATAATAGTATATATATACATTTTGTTAACAGTTATTATTATATATTTAGGATATGCGTTTTCACATTCTAATTCCAATGAATAATTATTAATTTGTTAAAATGATTATAATTAAACATTTTTAAGAATAAAAGATGATGTGTTCTTTGGAAGAGTGTACCTGCATTGTAATTATATTTTATTGTCATTCTGGCATTATATTAGTGGCATAAAATGTCCTTATTAAGACAATAATATTGTTTATCTCAATATATTTTGGTGGAATATATCGTACAACATAAAAAAGCTATCGAGACAGGCCTAGACTTTATGCGCTGTAGAAATGACTACATTACTAATGCATTGTTTTGTATTTGTAACTTTAAATAATGGTTTGATTAAGCTTTATTTTTAGTTTTATCTTATCTATGTTAAAAAATCGAGTTATTAGATTATTATTATTAGTTATTAGACTGTACATAGTTTATGCAAATCTGTATCATGTTTACTACCTGAATTCAAAAGCAAAAGCAAGAAAGTGATTAGTCATTTTCAAACTTTTACCTCTTTATTTCTGTTCCTTTGTTTATTCTCAATTCTCCTTTATGTTTTTAATTTAGTTTGTTTATATTTTCTCCACACTTTAATGTGAATTTTAGAATTCTCTGTGTGCATATTATTATTGTAAATTGGTCATTTTAAAGTCCCTTTAAAGCAAGTAATTTCACTTGGCGGCCATCTTTGAAACTCTCTGCAGTTTGTTTGGGCATTCTATCTGAATTGGGAAACATCAAATTCTCCAAAACTGCCTGCCAAACTTGCGGCTACAATACATATTTGGAATCACTAATAAAATTAAACAACATCTGTCTCATAAGTTTTATTTCTGAATATTTGAATCAAACAAATCAGCATTTTTTTCAGGTTGCTAAGGCTAATGCACATGCACACTTGAAAGAAACAAGATCATGACACCAACCTCATTTCTGGCGGTGTTGCACATTATCATCCTCTGGATAATGCTTTGTCAGATTGCTCTGCTCGTCTAAAAAAATCCACAACTTGGTCTTAATGATGAATCTCCTCCAGAAATAACAGAAACTCTTTGTTTAGTTTGTGGGGCATTTCAGTAGTTGCTATCATGTGATGTGCATTTGACAGTACTGACTGTACCTTGTGTTCGTTTCATACGGATTACAAAACCAAAAAAACGCTTGATTTCAAGTGCACTTAGTTCATTTGAAAGTACACATTTCAAGTTTCATGTGGATTAATTTCTTATGCCTGTGAAGCCAGTATTTACTGAGATTTCAGTGTTTGTTGACCACATAAACTGCCGTAAAAGCACATGTCTGGTCTGAGCTTCTATCCCCGGAGAAACGTCAGTCTATCAATGATTAGCTCCTACACCAGTAGGCAGGGCTTCATTTGCCATATTGACCGTTACACTTTTCCCCATGTCTTGTGTATTCTATAGTCTATGTCATATGGCTGATTTACAGCCTGACCCAGCCTGGTGTCACAAGTGTTTTTGTGGGATTGGTGTTTGCAGACTTGCACTTGCAAATGAGGTTTCTGCGTGTATTGTGGTGTTTGCCTTGTCATTTTGCACCCCCTCAGAAACCCCTTCATTTGTTTCTGAAATTTAAATGGAGTCCTGTACACAAATTTTCCAACCACTTTTATGTGACCCAGTTATTTCTCTGCTATTCTGCCTCCTTTCCTGTAAATCACTCCGTGTGTCTTCTGTGATGAACTCACTTTACAAAGTTTGCACCACGTTGGGTGTTGCCTCAGTACAAACTGCACTTGTTTTTCTTTTGTTTTGTTTTTTGGCCCAGTCGTTACTGACATTTGCAGGGGGGACTTTTTTGTGCATTCCATTGCAAATTACATTGTGTAGTGTGTATGTTGATCATAGTTCATAATGAATTCTGGAACCAGAAATTAAGGATTAATTTTCATCTTTATTATTATTGTTATGCTCCAGAAGCTTTCTTACACACACACACACACAAACACACAGACACACAAACACACAGACACACACACACACACACACACACACACACACACACACACACACACACACACACAAACTCTCGTTGCTTGTTTAAACTACTTATTTAGAATGAGCTGAAAAAGCACATTTTTGAGATTTTGTTGGGACAACTCAATTGTTTTATATTAAATTTAACTTAAATTAGTAAAAACTAATAAGTTAACTTAATTTCTTCATGTCCAAACACAAACAGATTGTGTGGAACCCAGCATTTTCTAAAGTGTACCCTCTAAAAATGATGTTTTCTTTTTTGGTCAAACTGCTTATTTAAAACGAGCTGAAACAACACACATTTCTTGAGTTTATTTGAGGGACAAGTTTATTTTTTTATGTCCAATCAAATGTGTAAAAACTCACTGTGCGTTCACACCGAAAGCGGTGAGAGCGTCAAAGTAACCAGAATTCATTCAATTTCAATGGGAGTCAGTGGCAAGGAGCGGCGCTATGTGTCTTCGCCGGTGTAGGCGTAGAGTTGAAATCAAGTCAACTTTATGGTACTGATCTATAAACCTTTTTCTTAGAACGCAAAATTACCCATTATGCGTCGTTCAGCGCCAGCTCCTGGACTGATCATTTAAAAAATGTGATCCAATAGGATGGAAAACAAACAGCTGCTGTGAGGCATTTTCCCCTCTTTGTCAGACGGCATCTTCTGCTGTTTTAATGAAGCCTCGTCATTACGATTACAATCAACATGCAAATCAGGCAGCAGAATGTTAGTGTAACAGGCTTTTATTGGTCATTTTTGTAAATTGCATGACTTACATACCTGTTGAGTTTTCATGCAAGTGTGTGTGTGTGTGTGTGTGTGTGTGTGTGTGTGTGTGTGTGTGTGTGTGTGTGTGTGTGTGTGTGTGTGTGTGTGTGTGTGTGTGTGTTTGTGTGTGTGTGTGTGTGTGTGCATGCATTGAAAAGCCGGTGAGCTAACAGCTGACAGGCTGGGGAAACACACACACACACTGTATTTCTGACGGCAGACAGGTGAACAAGGAGTACGTTTTTCTCTCGCGCTTGAACCAAATCTGACAGATTATAACAGCTTTACCACACACCTTTCAAAGTTGTGTGTCACAAAAACACTTGTAATCCACGCAAAACACTTATGAAACCCATTTTCGGAGCGTAAATTAACCGTTGTAAACGCTGTGAACGGAAGTTCTAAACATTCTACCGGAAGATGTTGGTCAATATGGCGCCTTCATGCAGCAGCCAAGAAAAAGGTCTATGACTCAGATCGGCGGCAAGCAATCGGAATTGAAGTCCGCGGCTTAAGAGGAGTCCAGAGAACACAGTCCTGTGAACTATGGTTTTCCATATTGTAGTGAACAAATACAGTCATTTTCGGTCGTGTTTATATTCATTTTTAGACAACATATTATCAATATTTTAAAGAAATCAATATTTGGTGGAGTGACCTTGATTTTTAATAACACGTGAAAGCGTGATTTGTTGATCTGACCAATCGACATTTTCTGAATAAAAAGAAGAAATGTTCTGAATGACATTAAGAAATATTATCAGACATTTACAAAATAAAACAAATATGATTTTATCAAATCTAGATTAATCCATAGATTATTACTTTTATTATATTCATTTATTGATTTTCTTTTCAGCTGTGTCTCTTTATTAATCAGCAGAATGAACTTCCTATTTTTATATTACCATATACTGTATAATATCCCTTTTTCTTAAAAAAAAAGCAAAATTCACAACAGACCTATTCTAAAAGAGAAAAGAAAAAGGTTTATTTGTGTTTTATAAGTAATAATGGAAAAATTTTTACTTCTGAAACCGAATGGCAGCACGATATTTTCAGATATTGTGCCATACTGTACATGTATTGTGCTTTTTTTTGGGGGGGTGGGGGGGGGGGGAGGGGGGGTCATTTCACTCATTGTCTGCTTTTGCTGAGTGGAGTAAAAAAAGTTTGGGTATTGAGTTAAATATATCATTTTACACTCCACAAATAAAGTCAGTTAAGTTTTAAATGACATGAAGGTGTTTAAATTGTGACAGAATTAACACATTTGGATAAAATATTGCTTCAAATTAATCCTGAGTACATCATGTACTGATTTGAAACCACTTAAATCTTTATTCTTGGTTTTCGTGTTTTTCCACTGATGTGGCCACAGTGGAAAACGGCTCTTCCAGCCGTGCTCTAGTGTGTGTGATGTATGTTTAAAACACACACTCTTAAACACACACAGACACTTTCTATAATTAACTCTTGTGCTGAAGTCACTCTGGTATTCTGGCCAATGGGTGGGTTTTCATAAGTGCTGTTTCCACAGTCTAGAATGTATGTGTGTTGTGTAAGTGTGCATATATAGAAGACCACTTTCACCATAATTATCAGTTTCCCTGGATTTATCATTTATAGTTATGCATCCTTACTTAAAACAATATTGCTTACAATAATTTACCTCCAACAGTCAGACTATGTGTACACCACTCATTGTATTCTACGTATTACTATCAACAATGCCAATTGTATATTGTTTTGTTTTGTTTTCTGGGAGTATGTTGTTGTATTTTGCACTGTCTGGAGCCAGCACCTGAGCTTTTTATCACAGTACACGGGCAGCTACTGATGTTACAATAAATTGGTTATAGTGATTATATAATGATTATAAAAATATGATTTATTTGATTTGATGTGTTTGAGAAAAAATGTTTAAAACAGAAATATTTGTTTTGTTCTTTATAGGTCAGGTAACATTTCTTACAATTGACAATTAATAATAGTGTCACTTAGAACATTTCTTTTTTAAATAACAAAATAGGTGGCACAGAAAAAAAAACAAAATAAAATGACAAGATATGTATTTGACATTTGAAAGAGATTATATCAAATGTTAATAAAAATATAATAATTAATTATTATTTAACTAAATATATGTCTTTTTTTGTTAAACAAATATTATTTTTAGATAATAAATCCAGAGAAATTGATCATTTCAAAGGGGTTTTACATTTTGTCAGATTTTAAAATTAAAATTGTTTGTTAAACATTTAAGTCACTAAGACACTTCTATACAGCTCAAAGTGACATTTAAAGGCTTAACTAGGTTAATTAGGTTAACTGGGAAGGTTTTTGTATAACAATGGTTTGTTCTGTAGACTATCGAAAAATGAATAGCTTAAATGGGCTAAAAAACCTTGACTTTAAAATGTTTTTTAAAAAATAAAAGCTGCTTTTATTCTATTTATAAATATTTTATTCTAATATTTTATTTAGATTTTAAAATAGGAAGTAAAGCTATAATTAATGATTAACAGCATCACACCAGTCTTAACTGTGACTTTTTTAATCATTTTTGTCTTGACTCTTTAAATCCATTTGCATCCTTGCAAAATAAAATAATTCATTTAAATGAATCTTCCTGACTCAGTAATCTGTTGTGTAATAATGTGTTTCTTTGCATAAGTGAGAGTGCCACAGTTGCATTGAATTCCTTAGAATTCTAAACCAGGATGTCCTGCTGCTTTCTACTATATGAAAATGTCATCAGCACCATTGACCACACACTCTATTTCTCATAAATGTTTCATTCTCTTTTCACAGAAACGATGATTAATCATTGAAAAAGAAGATTGGAAGCCATGTCATTCTTTGGCTTAGACTGTGCGAGGAAGAAAGAGAAAGGTGAATTATTACACAAATGACTATTACACAAAGTCTTACATATCAAATGTGAAGTTTTAGCTTTTTGTGATGTTGTAATTCTACTTTGTTCTGGTGAAGTATGCAGTGAAACTTTGGTATTGGTTTTTCTGTTTAAGCATCCTGTGAAACACATCAGCTTGTCAGGTGGTTTTAGTTAAGTGTCTGACCTACTTAATTAAAATTACATGTTTTTAGAGTGACTGAATCAGCTACTCTGTGTTTTTGTTTCCAGAGGTGGAGAGAAAAATCAGAGCAAACGACAGAGAATATAATTCATCCTTCAAATATGCAGTAAGTGTGAAATCAACATGCCAGAAAATCACTAACTCACACATGCACACACAACACTGGAAACAATTGTGATAATTATTTTTTTTGCAATATATATTTTGCGACATGAACACATTTTCACCATTTGGAAAGAATTCATAATATTTTAGTTTGACTCTCATTGTTTTTAGATTTAATTATGATTATATACTGTAGGAGAGTTAATCTGCATAAAATATACAGGGTTTCCACGAGTCAGAGAATTTCAGAAATATCATGGAATTCAAAATCTATATTTCAGACATTGAATGTCAGGGACTTTTAATTTGTCATGTCTCATCAAGAGTTTTTGTTTATCATTTAAAATTTATTTTACATTTAAAACATATACATTTTTGTATATTATTATTTTTAATTGCATTGTTTTACATGATTTGCCTATTGTTATGGTTAGGCTATTTTTCAGTGTCATTTTATTTCTTTAGCACTTTTCAACTGACAATCACTTACTGTAAATCAAATGTAGTCAGCAGGCTATACCTGTTAAAATACTGTTTGTCTGCTCAGTGCTGAACACAAAAGCTGTTTGTTTTTCTGTTTTTTATAGGTCATACAGTAGAAATTCAGCTTTTTAGTCTGTGAAAGTCTGGGAGAAGTCAGTGAGTTTGACAGAGTAATTTACAAAGGAAACCCTAAATAAAAGAAAAATCACAAGCATAAATAAAATACAATAGAACAAAGATTCAATAAACAGTTTTTCTGAGAGTATTTAGGTTCAGAAATTTAATAATGAAACTTAAAGATTAGTGATCTTCGTTTTTCAAACAAAAAATATGAGCCCAATAGAGGTAATGTTGCAGCACAATGCTTAAAGAGCCCATATTATACATGAAATAGGGTCATATCCTGGTTGTAAGGGTCTCCAACAACAGTCTAATATGCATGCAAGGTCAAAAAACACTTTCATGGTCTTAAAAATCTGCATTTATTTTTAGCTAATTATCCCAGCGACTCCTGTATGAATCGTCCAGTGATTCATTTGTTCCCAAACCCCTCCTTAGCGCGGAGCTAATCTGCGCTGATTGGACCGATGACAGTCTGTCGCGATTGGTCGACTGCCTTCAGTCAGAGAGGGAAATGGCCAATAGCTAATCAGCAATTTAAAAAGTAATCACAGTTCATACACGCTCGATAGTGTAGACGTGGATTTTAGCTGCCACACTATGGCGAGTGGATAGTGCCACGGATAACCGAACGAAGGAGACAGTCGTGTACTCGCCATACCACACACACACAAAAACACACACACACCTCCGGATGACAACGCTCCCGCCCGCACCCGCCAGGTTTTAGCCTGAGAACCCGCTCCGTTTTCTGCCCGCCGCGCCCGGTCCCGCTAGAGCGGAGAACACAACCAAAAATCACCCAGTATACAGTCCAGACAGCCAAGCTGTCTGTATAAACACATACACACAGCACAAAGCTCGTTCGTTCGTTCGTACGCTCTCTCTCTCTCTCTCTCTCTCTCGCTCTCTCTCATACGCGCGCGTGCGCACTAACACACACACAAGCACCACGCAGACTCTCTCTTTCTAATTCGCATAGCAATATCCGTGATATTGCTAGACAGCCCGCTCCCGTCCCAAATTAAACCCGTTACCGACCGCTCCCGCGATTTATTCGGAAATTTATTCCCGCGGCTGTCCCCGCGCCAGATTTCTGCGGCGCGGGAATAAATTTCCGAATAAATCGCGGGAGCAGATCTCTAGCACGGAGCTCCATAAACAAACAGCACGCGTCGCGTTTTTAACGTGACTTTGCACGCGATAAGAGAATATATCCAGTTAACCTGATACAGTACACGCGGTTACAAGTAACAAATCACAACTAAATACATTTGCAAGCTAGAGTAAACGAGGCAACAACTTTAACCGCACGTACTTACACTTGAGAAATGGAAGAAACCCATCCTGACGTCCATCAGTTACTCTTTACTGATCCTTCCTTTAACAAACTCAGATGAAGTATTCTTTGTAGCATGTAGTTTCCAGAAGTTTCCAACTGCTTGGTTATAATGCTGATGTTTCATCTTTGGGTAGAGACTCAATATAATGTCCATCTGCAGTGTTACTTCAATCGACCGGCATGTTTGTGTGCGTGTGTTTGTGGGTGTGCGTGTGTTTGTGGGTGTGTGTCTGGGTTTCTGCGTCAGAGGGCGGGGCCTCAGGTTTGAAATCTCCCGGGTTTGCGCGTGCACGTGAATAACTTGGTTTCGTTCGTACGTCATGGCGAAACACCTAATGAGTCGGTATCAAGGCGACTCGTTTGAAGCACTATGAGTCGACTCTTTTATAGATGAATCAACCGTTTTAAACACTGTATTCTTACAGATTTAAGCCTTAGCTGGATACTTCACTTCACTTAGAGCTGTGTTACACACTACATGGAGGGGAATTTTCAAAAACCCATAATATGGGCTCTTTAACAGTGTTCAGTGCACTGATTTCACTCTCCCTTCAGCCATAGTTGCTTTAAAGCAACTTTCACATTGGACACAGAAAGCACTACACAGCACTGAAACCCATTCATTTCAATGGCTTGTGTCATGCCAAGGCAGTTTGTTGTCACACCACCAAAAGCACAAGAGTGACTAGCTTGCACAGGCACCACGGGTTCAAATTTAAAGATCAAAATAGCTGAATATTCTGTTCATGTATCCATATAGGCTACTTATCTATGCATGAACCGCACATGCTCACATGAAAGCAAGGTTCGCTCAAATAAAGTGCCAACAGCACATTTAATGTCAATGTAATATACTCTTCTTGCTTGGAATAGTGTTGCACAAAGTTGGTAAAATGATGCCTTTTAACTTATGCACAGTGAATAAAATGTATAGTATTAGATGATAACTATTAATATAGTTATTTTATTGGCTAATGTTTTTTCTTAATCAGTATAATTTGATCAACAAATTTAAATTTAAAAAGCATAGTGAAATTATTTAATAAAATAATAGACAATTATAACAAAGTAGTTTCAGTTTTAGCCAAGAATTTTCATTTCAGTGTTTCCCTAGTGAAGACCTGTATTGTTCAAACTCACTTGAATTGTTTACACAGTCACATGCCTTAAAAACACATGCATATAGTCAAATTTGGTCACATTTCACAACGACTCCACAAACCATTTGTGTTCTGAGCTGTTGTGCCTCGTAAACTATAATCCTATAAATCCTTCGATGTGAGACTTGCAGATGTGCACATAGAGATGCCAATGCTGGAATGACATATTGTGCAGCCCTATTTCACATCTACAAAAATGCACTTTTTTGTTTGGTGATAAAGGATTTAATTTGGCATGATTACATTATATGCACTATGTAGTTTCAACAGATTGCAGTCATTTTCTTTCCTTTTTCTTTGAAGGAGATACAAATGTGACTTTTAATCTTCCAGATTTTTTTTTTTTTTAATGTTCCAGGAGGACCACCATCCCTGTACATTTTCATGTCTTCTTATCCAAACACACTAGATTCAGATCATCAGCTCATTAGCAGAGACTGAAAGGCTTGTAATGGGTGTCACACACAAAGGTTCACATCATGAGTCAATAGTGCAACCACATTTGTACAGTGCTCCCAGCATAAAAGTTTACATTACATTACATTACATTACAAAGAAAATACACTACACTGCAAAAAATAAAAAGTAAGTACTTACATTAAGTAAGTACACATTACAAAAGTCATTTAACCGCACTAGTCAAGACTAAAGCCAATGTGAAGATGCTGGATTTTAGCAGTGTCCACGGGTGTAGTAACGAGCAAACAAAAAAATACAAAGCACAAAGGCAGAACATTTCATAGGGAAGATTTCGTGTTTACGTTTTTATACGTTGTAAACTTTTGTGCTCAACAAGTATTGATGATAATTCAGGCACTTAGTGCACGGATCATAAGGAAAGTAGCACCAACTCACATTAAATACTTGGCTTATGCTTGTTTGGTTGAATAAAATCAGCAAACAATGTAAATTAAATATGACAACAAGACGCTGCGGACCTAGAAACTTGTATTATTGTCAACTAAGAGAACGAGTCGTTCATAACGGAGGTTCATTCACAAATGAATCACTCCCCCTGTTAGAATGAGAAGTGAAAGCAGGAGAGGGGGTGTCTTACAGGATGTAAATAGATGTTCAGTGGTGTAAAATTATATATTTTTTAATTAAAAAAATATTTGCATACTGACCACCGGGAAAATTCCTAATCATAGATATACATGCATATATCTGTGGCTATGGATGGCCAGTCCTCCACTGCATCTTTGTCCCACATTCATTTCAAAGGAGTGCTACCCTGTACTAAAATGGCAGCTTTATTGGCACATCCTTCCAATAGACACCAATAGGCGACATCTAATGTAAATATCTATGGGTTCACATCTGCACAATACAGCAGCTTTCATTCCTCTTTTCTTCTTGTAGACCAATTGCATCAAGACCTCCAAATACAACCCCTTCTCTTTTCTGCCTCTCAACTTGTTTGAGCAGTTCCAGAGGATCGCCAATGCTTATTTCCTCTTCCTGCTCATTCTGCAGGTGAGTAACATACTCCTATTCATATCATCAGTCAGTTCATTTACTCATATCATAGTGATTTGGACTTCTGTGAAAGGAAGTAGATTATTTAATGATTTTTTCATTTATATATTTTACTTTAGTCATGCACATATGCAATGTGATCGAAACATGACCCTGACTTCCTGTAATAAGCCTGCGCGCCTCACCAAATTACTAAATTCTTATGCAATAATGACTGTCTCATGACTTTATTAGCTCACACCAGCGGTAGGTCAGTTGACATTTTGGTAACAGTCTCATACTATTTACAGTCATGCAATGCAGCTATCAGACACAGTATAAAGGAATAGGGAGATCAGCAGCATTTAAAAATGGATAGAAAATCTATTAATAAGGATTTGGTGCTCAAAGAGACTAATGCAGTCATGAAATCTTTAGTTCACAATGTGATTTACTCTACCTAACAATATGTTTATGGTATTTGCATTTGTTCATGTAATAATAACGCTTACACATTCAAGGTACACGTTTTGTTTGTGTGTTGTAGGTTATTCCTGCTATTTCTTCTCTGTCTTGGTTCACCACTGTCGTCCCGCTAGTGTTAGTATTATCGGTGACTGCAGCCAAAGATGCCATTGATGATATTGTAAGTACACACACGTGACTCTGCAACAAACTCCTCTTTGTTTGTGTGTTTTTTCCATGCAGATTGCAGTTAGCAATATTTGACTCTGATTCAACAGCTATTCCTAGAAGCTCTTAATCCTGTTGGTTTGCTATAGTTTAAAACAGCTAAGACTGCATGATAAAAATCAAATAAAAGCTATGTGTTTGAAGCAGGACTACATTTATCCATACATATCTATAACCACTTTAATTACCGTGTTCTTATAACTATCATGTTGCATCTGGTGAGAAGTATAAACCACTATATTGGTATTACAGGGTTGGACCTCTAGTCCTTTTCCTTATCTTTTGTCATCTGACCTTTACTCTTTGTCAAATTAAGCTGACTCTTGTTTTCCTGTGGTCTGGTGTTTTGAAACTTTTTATTTTTGTTCTTGTTTTCCATTTCTTATTTTGCCGTGACCAAAAAGTGCAATTCAGAAAAAGAAATGTCGGAGAGATCCAAGGTTTAAATTTATATATTATTGCTGCTCTATGGTGATTTGAAGTGCTTCATTTATCCTCATTTATAAGTAGTTTAAATCAGGGATGCCCAAACATTTCTTATGAAGGGCCAAAAGCCAAACTTGATTGAGGCTAGAGGGCCAAAGATAAATACAGTCTAGCTGCCATGGGTAATTTCCTTATTTGTTTAATAGCATTTTAAAAATAACTAGAAAACAATGCTTTATATTAACTAATACAGTATATTATTCACATTTTATAATAAACTTATTACAGTAAAAGCAATCTCAGATTGGACTATTTTTTGCCTTAATTTGCTGTCTGATGTCTTCTGCATACTTTAGTTCTCTATCCATTGAGTGACAGTGTTTACATTTTAAATTTACATTCTTTTCAACTATCGTTCTCACTGTATTTTTAAAGGGGATGGTTGGTCAAATCAATGGTTACAATGGGCCAACTTTGGATGAATGAATAAATGATCATGTAAATCCCGGACGAGCCCCCAATTTTTAAAATTATGACCCAAATTTGGGAAAAGTAAAGAATATTCATTTATTCATTTTCTATTCGGCTTAGTCCCTTTAATAATCTGGGGTTGCCACAGCGGAATGAAACGCACACTTATCCAGCATAGGTTTTACGCAGCGGATACCCTTCCAGCTGCAACCCATCTTTGGGAAACATCCATACACACTTATTCACATTCATACACTATGAACAATTCACACAGCCTACCCAATTTACCTGTACCGCATGTCTTTGGACTGTGGGGGAAACCGGAGCACCTGGAGGAAACCCATGCAAGCTAGGGGAGAACATGCAAACTCCACACAGAAACGTCAACTGACCCAGCTGAGGCTCGAACCAGCGACCTTTTTGCTGTGAGTTGACAGCACTACCTACTGCGCCACCATGTCGCCCAAGAAAATAAAAATAGAGATAAAAATGTATGGGTTAAATAGTCTAAAATACAACTTTCTAAAGCAATCACACACCGGACGCGCCACTCGGCGCCACCACATAGAGAACACATGACAGTTGAAAGTATCACTTACCAGACGCGCACATTCGCATGTTATTTAAAATAAACTTTTCAGATGGCGCTCTGTGGTGCGGCAGAAATATGAACCGTGTTCTGAGTTGGGGCTGGGCACTCCAGACAGCCGCTGACTTGCGACGCAGGTGTGCGTACACTGATAAAAATCTATGTTTAGAATTCAAAAATTCATGACGCTGCTTGCCGTGACGCAGTGCTTTGCAGAGCGGTGCATCTGGTGTGCAACCCCCTTTAGAGTTAAAGTCCGAGTGCGATGCATTAATGTGAGTGATTGATCAGCATGAATGACAAATTCATGCTAATATGTTGGTAGCACAGACTTAATTAATATAGATCTTGTCAATTTTTTTGGCTTCAGTCTCAATCAATGCAACATAAAATTAAGATAAAGTTTGGTAGTATGCAGAAAACACAACACACCATTTAGTCAGATTTTCTCTGCAGTTCCACTTTATTTTTTAATAATGTTGATCGCTGTGAATTTGATCAAAACATTAATTCGGAACAAGACAACATGCATGCCTAACCTGTTAATGGCATTTACACTGGTTTTAAAAATCTGTTTTTGCAGCTCTATCAGCTCTGGGCACATAATTTAAAGCTTTAAACTTAATAGGTGGCCCATTTCTTTACAAGAAGTACAGGGGAAAATAAAAACACTGGTTGAAAACAAAAAAAACAACTCATTTTGTTGTGCCACATTTGATAGCTCCAGGAATCTATCATTTTATTTAAAGAGGGTCATTGTGCTGTAAAGTCCTGTTTAACTTTTTTTTAACTCCTAAAAAGACAACAAACATGAAAAATGTAAAGTCATTTACATGTGCTAATTATCTGACCAATCATTAGACATAATAAAAAAAATGTACATCAAAACTTCTAACTACTTGTTTCCTAAAGCAGGCCGAAGTAAAGTGCCAACAGCAGCTCTTATGAATGCAAAACCCCTAAAGTGATATGAATAATCAGTCTTTCCCCCCATCCTATTGGGGGATGTGCTTAAAAAAGAGAGAGAAACTAAAAACTAGAAAGAAAGAAAAAGAGCACAGACTCTTAACTTCTGATCTGTATGCCTTTTGGAAATAAACGACATTTAGTTAATGAGAATGACAGCTTTTACTGCAATATGTAGGACACGACTAATTTAAATGCCCTTTACTTTGGCACACAGGCGTTATTTAATACGTTGAGTGATTTTTTTTTCTTCCTCTTCAAACAGCCGAATCTTATAAAGTGAAAGGTTACGGGTCTGAAACATGTCAGCGGTGGACTGGAAAATCTGATCCAGGGAACAGGAGCCTCCTCACCCTCAGCAGGAATACAATAGTCCTTATGTTTCTGCTGAGGGGAGTGGAGGGGAATTAGGGAATCTCACTCCTCTTTCTCTCTCCTTCTTAAAACTGGGATGAGCCACTTTCTAGACTCTTAGCATTTGACAACAGAGGATTGTCTTTTGTCTTCAAATGAATTGATCATATCAGGGCTTCTATTTGCTCGCTACTTTTCCTGTTATTCTTCATTGTTGTTAATTTCCTCTTTTTATTTATTTGCAGAATCGCCACAGAAGTGACAGGCAGGTCAATAACCGGAAGGTCAATGTGCTCATCAGTGGAAAGTGAGCAGCATTCATTGTTTTGTTTGCAGCATAGGCTCATTCTTAAAACGTAGCTCTGTATACATTTCTGGAGATCGCAAATTATGTAGCCAGAAGTATGTATGGCTGCATGTTGTTTTAAAAAGGAACACTACAGCGCGGTATAACACCATTTCTTTTTGTGCACACCAGCTAACTGCTTACCTAAGAATGGACGAATTACCCGCTGAATTTCTAGGTCAATCAGTGCTTTTGAAATCACTATTGGTTGAGTGTAGGGAAGAAGGAGGGTGGGTCAGTTGATCGCTCAGTCAGTCAGTCAGTTAATCAGTTGACAGTGGCCTCTAGTGGATTTATGCAAGAACAGCAGGTGCGAATGGCACTCGCGAGAGAAATTTGAGGTCTGAAAAAGCGTGCACAGCAGCCTCTGGTGGATTTGTGAAAACAAACTGCATTTGTCAACTACAAAAAAAAAAAAAAAAAAAAAATTACCTGGGATGTATTTGCTGCTCTCTAGAAATGTATATAGCAGTACATTTTTAGAATGAGCCTAGGTTGTTCGTTTGTTACACAAGCCATATGACTATATTTAGCAATTACATAAGAGGTTTTGCTGATTTATAAAACTATGTGTGATTGATATAAGAATCTATCTATTTATCGCAAAAGTTATAGACAGTACGATATGCAGTGAAATGCTTATGCAACAGCCCATACTCTTAAAAAACAAACACTATATATATATATATATATATATATATATATATATATATATATATATATATATATATATATATATATATATATATATATATATATATATATAATCATTAAAGAGTACAATAGTAAAAACAAAGACAATTTTAGATTCTAGAAATATAAGTTATAGCTAGTAAAAAACAAATATATGAAGAATATAGCAATAGAATATCTAACAAAATGTCAAATTTAAAAAAGCTTAGCTACTGTATACAAAGAAATGGAGAGAACATTCGGAGTGTTTCTAATAAAGTGTCTTGTGCACAGAAAATAAAGAGTGTTTCCTACTGGTGTTTTTTTAAGCCCATTCACCTGAATGGAGCACAATATACAGTATGACTGCACAATGTATGTACAGGGTGTGTGCAAATGTCCATATAGTGTGTCATAGTGGACAAAAAGACAGTGTATTTTCTGGGATGCTTCACTATGTCCCGACAAAAAGACTAGCATGTTTATTTTATTTAGTTCTCCTCTGTGTGTTTCTGTTGCATCTCTGACTTTCACCAATAATTCCACCAATTTTCCAGTTTGGTTCATAACAGTAACATTACACACACGGCTATTGTTTTTTGTAAATCAGACAGTATTTAAATATGTATTGTAATATGAACTATATTTTACTGTAGGACAGTTATGCAGTATGTTACTGGTTTTTAAAGTCACATTTTGAAAATGACTATATTTTACGGTAAAAATATGCAAACAATTCTGTAAATACATATACAGCAAGATAAATAGTGTTATAACTGTAAATAAAGTATTTTTACTGTAATTGATTTACAGTAAGTTACTGACAAACTGCTGCCAGTAAGTTACTGTAGATTCTACAGAAAATTGTTAACAGAGTATACATGTTTTGATATAACAACCCTGAAAACTGGACTGACGCAGTTTCAATTTACTAGAACTTCTATGTTAAGCTGCTTTGACAATCTACATTGTAAAAGCACTATAGAAATGAAGATGAATTGAATTGACTGACCAATCAGTATCCCTGACAGCCGAGTAATAATGTTACTTATTACACAGCTGAAATACTTGATTCTGATTGGTCAATCACAACAATGCAAGAATGTTATTCCCAGATAACAACTGCTGAAAATAATAACAAGTAATCTATGTACTTTAAATCATATTAATCGTTAGTGAATACATTCACATCTACATTTATATGCTTATCTTTCACACCAACGTTCAGACAACCTGTCAGGCTTTATTTAGCAAGAACAATCACATTAATGTAGATTATCTCTTACACCTTTCCCATACAATTAAAACCAATCAGAGTAATTATTCGTTGAATTATTTAACAACAAGATGTTTGTTATTTCTATGTTCTTTACACAACTTAAGATCGTCTTTTGTTTTAGTATATAATAATAATAAAGTGTTTCAGTATTTTCATTATTAACTACTGAATTTAGAGTAAAAAAGGTTGAGTATTCACCAAGTCAGTTACCAGGTACTGGGACTGTAAAGCTGAAATTCTGATCTTAAATTGTAAATATGTTGTCTATTAATAGTTCTCCTACTTTCTGTAGTTTAATCTGTAATGTTTTGCTTTCTAAAATAAATACAACCACATGAATCACAACAGGACGCAGCTGTAGACACAGTACATTTCTTCCTGTTTTTCTAACCTGTTATTATGTTTTTGATAGTGGCTTTTTTTTCACCTTTTTTATGTATATAGTTTTCTGGTAGTAGCTTATCATATTCAAAGCATGATATGATCAAACTCAGTAAAAATGTGCATTCATAATTTATGTTGAGTTAAATAGAATCTGATGCACACACCCTGTGTGTTGCAATTAGTTTTAATCAGAATGTTTGCATGTTTTCCCCTCTTTGTCTTTCATAATAGACTGACAAGTGAGAAGTGGATGAATGTGCAAGTGGGAGACATTATCAAGTTGGAGAACAACCAGTTTGTCACAGTAATACATTAAGAGATTTTTCTAACCATATGTGCACAAAATCTATATTATTACATCTTATTATTTCATGTAATATTTGTTGAGCGTACACTAAATCATTTTCTATCCTCCACATAGGCAGATTTGCTCCTGTTGTCCAGCAGTGAACCTCTCAACCTGGTTTACATTGAAACTGCAGAGCTTGATGGGTAAGTAACAGTTGTTATTGTTTAAATATCTGAAGCCATTTGTGTTTGTGTTTTTTAATGAAGCCAACATTTCTTTGTGAGAACAACAACATAAATCCTTTGCTGCTATTGCTTAAAGAATGCCTGATTTCAGATTTCTTTTTCCAATATAGGGAAACTAACCTGAAGGTTAAACAGTCTCTGACTGTAACAGGAGACATGGGGCACAATTTGGAGGCTTTGGCTGCATTCAACGGTAAGACTAAAAGGCTAATTAGTTTTTTCTTTTACTTAAAGGGTTAGTTCACTCAAAATTCTCATTCTTGTTATTAATTACTCATGTTGTTTTGGTTATCTTCAGAACACAAATAAGATATTTCAGATAAAGTCAGAGAGTTTTCTTATATAGAGAACATACAGAAAGTCCAGAAAAAGAACCAAAAACTAGGGATGTCCACATCAGGTTTTTCTACCCTAGAGTCTGAGTCATTTGATTTTGAATATCTATCGATACTGAAACTCGATCCGATACATCTATAATACATAAAAAGAATAAAGAGCAAAAAAACAGATCCAGGATGTTCCGCATTTTTTTTTTATTTAATTCACCTTATTTTAACATTCAGCAAATCTGTTAACAAACAAAGCACTTCTGTGAGGTAGCTTGAAAAATCAAGTAATAAATAATATTAATTCTTTACTTTTGGACTTTAGTGCAACAGTAAATAAAAAAAAAAATCTAATATAAAAACAAAAAGCACCTCAACTTAAAATACCTGGCAGGCAATCCCGAGTTTAAATATCTCACAGTTTGCTATGACAATGTTGTCGTCCTCAACATTATAATACCCCCAGACCGCAGACATACTCGCGCTTTCCGCTTCAAGCTGCTTCCGTTTTCTACTTTGCCATGCAGCATTAAACCAATAGCTTCTCTGCAACAAAGTGATGTCATGCCGTACACGTTGTTGTTTCTGTGTGAAGTCAAGAAAGGGGTCTAACTCTGTGCCACCGCATACATATACAGTTGAAGTCAGAATTATTAGCCCCTTTTGAATTCTTTTTAAAAAATATTTCCCATATGGTGTTTAACAGAACAAGTAAATGTTCACAGCATGTCCGATAACATTTATTTGTTCTGGAGAAAGTCTTATTTGTTTCATTTTGGCTAGAATAAAAGCACTTTTTAATTAAAAAAATTAATTTAAGGTAAAAATTATTAGCCCCTTTAAGCTATTTTTTTCATTAGTCTACAGAACAAATCATCATTATACAATAACTTACCTGCGTAGTTAACCTAATTAACCTAGTTAATGTCACTTTAAGCTGTATAGAAATGTCTTGAAAAAATATGTAGTTAAATAGTATGTACTGTCATCTTGGCAATGATTAATCAGTTATTAGAAATAAGTTGTGTTTAGAAATTTGCTGAAGAAATCTACTCTCCGTTAAACAGAAATTGGGGGGTGGGGTTGGTGACAGGGCTGCTTATAATACAGGGGGCTAATAATTGTGACTTCAACTGTATATTTGAGTCCTTATCGAGAGGTAATGTCTGATTCTGATCTAGTCTGAAACCGTGTGATTGAACCTGATTTCCGATGATGTGATTGGATCTGAACATCCCTACCAAAAACATTGTCAAAATATTCCATGTGACTTCAGTGGTTCAACTGTTATCATGAAAAGGTCCAAGAACACTTTTATGCACCAAAAAAATTGTAATTATGCAAAAATACAATTAGGCTAGAAACAGAATATAAACAGAATTTTTTACACAAACCTTTAGGCTATCAATAACCAAGCTCTTCTTTTTCTTTCATTCATTCATTCATTCATTCATTTAAGTTTAGCAAATTTTATTTCTGCCAAGTCTTCTTAACAATAACTTTTTCCTCCATTCTTCTGCATGTTTTCTTCAGGCGAGGTGTGTTGTGAGCCTCCTAACAACCGCCTGGATCGCTTTACGGGCACACTGACGTTCGACACGCAGAAATACTCTCTGGACAATGAGCGGGTCCTGCTGAGGGGCTGCACTCTCAGAAACACAGACTGGTGTTTTGGCCTGGTGCTGTTTGCAGGTAATAAACTCAGACAGATGTGTGGTGTGTGGATGTGCGTGCGTGCGTGTGGTTTTGTGTGTGTTCTGGACCTGTCTGATATGCCATTTCAATTCATCAGCATCACTACTGGTGTGTGTGTGTGATGTAAAGTAGTCTGCTGGTCCACAGACTAAATAGACTGGGCAAAATGACCCTTAAATAAATACTACACTGGATTTATGATTGAATTCATTATAATGATTTTTTTTTTCTTGGTGGTAAAGTTATTCCATGCTAATAAATGTTTTTCTTGCAGGCCCAGAAACCAAGCTGATGCAAAACTGTGGAAAAAGCACCTTTAAGAGGACGAGTATTGATCGACTCATGAATGTGTTGGTGCTTTTTGTAAGTTGAAAGTAGAGCTGTACTTTAAAGTTATCTGCGCCATTACATGTTGTTTTCTATCTGCTGTGGAGATGAATATTAGCATTTAACCACAAGACTAAAAAACACTTATGTCATTGGACAGGATTTTTACTTAAAGCTAGAGCTTTTGAAAAGAACAAATGCATCTGAAAAAATGATTCTGCCTAAATTCTGAGATTTTCAAAATGCATCGCTATAGAGATTGGCAATGTGTCGTTATAGAATAATGCATTTATCTCTATTGATTTATTGTATCATATATACACTCCTCAGCAATAAATTGTAAGCTCTTACACTACACATAAGCAAGAAAGGATGTCATATATGGACATTTTTTTTGCGGCATCTTGTTGATACCTTGTCACTTACGAGAAGCTTGTTAATTTATTTGTTAAAATTCTCTGCATCTGTGCTCGGTTTCTCTAGTTCCACTTTATGGTTGGAGACAGAATTTTATGGAATGCATATTTTCAGCTTCTCAGACATTCAAAAAGCATTTGTAAAGCTCTGTTTGAGTGTTTGTAAGATGTTTTTCATAAGGCATTTCTATAAAAAGGTGATTCTGTGGTTTACATTGTGCACTCCTGCATGTGTCCGCTATGGCAGAACACAACATGCTGTGATGTAGACTCCCATTATCTATTTTCTCTCGAATGGATTCTATGAGTAGTTTTTAACAGCAGATGGCTGGTCTAGTAGTGGTTTAGTACTCTAGACTAGCTTTTAACCGTACACTTAAATGCTCATGAGAAAGAGCACTTGTGCATTTGGTAAGTAAAATCAGCCTTTTTAGTGATGAGATTATCACTATTATAAAAATA
The DNA here is from genome assembly GCF_052040795.2 of Danio rerio. NCBI lineage: Eukaryota > Metazoa > Chordata > Actinopteri > Cypriniformes > Danionidae > Danio > Danio rerio. The sequence goes on from NC_141025.1 coordinate 20,162,124, forward strand.
GCTCACTTTGAACTTCAACTATTTTTAAGCTATTTAAATCGTTTTAATTTGGAAAGATAGTAATAATAAGTACAAATAGTACTTATAAATAACATTATTTTGCAAAAATTTCAAATAGTTGTCATTTTTACATACATATATATATATATATATATATATATATATATATATATATATATATATATATATATATATATATATATATATATATATATATATATATATATATATATATTTATGATATATTCAGCTTTCATTAATTTATTCATTCATTTTCTTTTCGGCTTAGTCATCTGAGGCTGTGAGGTGATCGTGCTACCCACTGCCCCACTGTGACGCCCCAAACTTGTAATATACTTTAGTAATTAATTAATAATTATTATAGGTTCAAGTGGCGTTTGTAAGGAATTGGATTCAAAGTATAGTTGTTTGTAAAGCATAAAGCATCATCTGCTGTTAAAAACTAAGCTAGAATCCATTCAAGAGAGAATAGCGATGCATATTGAAATCTTCTCAAATTATTTTACTTGTTGCCATACCATGCTAGTAAAGCAGTGTTGTACAAATTTTTATAAACAGCAAGCCAGTTCTTTAAAATTGTGGTAATATCTCACATTATTCCTGTTTTTATGGTGTACCTGATAAATCAGTAAATGTAGTGTTTGAGAGAAAGTGCCTCTAGAAGAGGGGTGCCTAAACTCTTTCTTATGAAGAGCCAAAACCTAAACTTGATTGAGGGTGGTGGGGCAGAGGTAAATATACCACACCGTAAAGTTGTCAATGTAATTTCCTAATTTATTATTATAATTCATTGTATAATTAAATTGATATTATAATTTATTATATTTAAAAGTTAAGAATTATACATTTTTCTACATTTTATAATGAACATCTTACAATAAAAACATGAAGAATCCCATTCATAACACCAAAAAATACACTTTGCCTCGATTTGCTTGCTGAGGTCTTTTGCAATGTCTGCTATCCATCAAGTGACTATTTATTTATTCTGATTATATCTGATTCATTCACAACATTTAAGTTTGAGTTTTCATTTGAGTTTGCTTTTTGCTGAACAGTTAAAAAACAAAAGTTATGTTAATTTTGAAATGACAATCTTTGTTAAAGGCGTTCTCCCCAAAATTCCCCGTCATTTTCCCTCTCTTCTCAGATGGGATCAAATCAAAGGTGGGGCCAAATCAAAGGTTACCGTGAGCCAATCTCTGCTCTACATGGACTTTAAATAATATGCTGGACTTAAAATGGACTTTAAATAATAATTATGAAACAAAAATAAAACATAGATATATTTATATATCTATAAGCATAAATAGGTATTAATAAATGAGTATTTATACTAGTATATACAGTTAAAGTCAGAATTATTAGCCCCCTTTGATTTTTTTTTCTTTTTTAAATATTTCCCAAATTATGTTTATCAGAGCAAGAAAATTTTCACAGTATGTCTGATAATATATTTTTATTCTGGAGAAAGTCTTATTTGTTTTATTTCAGCTAGATTAAAAGCAGTTTTTATTTTTTTTACAAAACACTTTAAGGTCAAAATTATTAGCCCTTTTCAGCTATATGTTTTTTCAATAGTTTACAGAATAAACCATGATTATACAATAACTTGCCTAATTGCCCTAACCTACCTAGTTAACCTAATTTATTTAGTTAAGCCTTTAAATGTCACTTTAAGCTGCCTAGAAGTGTCTTGAAAAAGAACTAGTTAAATATTATTTACTGTCATCATAGCAAAGGTAACATAAATCAGTTATTAGAAAAGAGTTATTAAAACTATTATGTTTACAAATGTGTTGAAAAAAATCTTCTCTCCATTAAATAGAAATTGGGCAAAAAAAATAAAAAGCGGGGCGAATAATTCAGAGGGGCTAATAATTCAACTGTATATTTACATATTTATATTTGTACAACAGTGATGCCTATTTGGTTAGTGTGGTGAATGATGATAATTTAAAGTTAATAGGTTTGATCTATTGTGATTTCTCTGCAGATTTTTGCACTTCTTGCACTGATGTGTATCATTCTGGCCGTGGGACATGGGATTTGGGAAAACTACACAGGGTCAAAGTTCAATGTCTTTCTTCCACATGAAGAGAACGCAGCCTTTTCAGCCTTTCTCACTTTCTGGTCGTACATTATAATCCTCAACACTGTGGTGCCCATCTCACTTTATGTCAGGTAGTGTATAGTGTACACTAAGCAATAGAGTATGTTTCAGTAACGCAAACAGTCAATTTCACGCTCTGTGTTCTCATTGTAGTATGGAAGTGATTCGGTTAGGCAACAGTTACTACATCAACTGGGACAGGAACATGTATCACTCCAGAACTGACACTCCAGCTGAGGCTCGAACCACAACACTCAACGAAGAGCTCGGTCAGATCAAATACATCTTCTCAGACAAAACTGGCACGCTCACCCAGAACATCATGACCTTCAACAAATGCTCCATCAACGGGAAATCTTACGGTCTGGACCAATCTCACTTTTTTTCCATATTTATATGCCTATGTTATTTCAAACAAGATATAAATCTGACATTAAGAGACTATTTGAAGTTAAAAGTATGTCTTCTCTGCCCTACAGGAGATGTTTTCCAGCACTACAGTGGACAGACGCTGGAGATCACAGAGGTGAGAAGCAAAGTCTCAAACAAACACAAGGCTCTTAAACCAGTCTGGTTAATGAGGCTGGGTTAATGAGTTTGACTTTTTTGGTAATAGGAAACGACACCAGTGGACTTTTCCTTCAACGGACTTGCAGATCCAAAGTTTCTCTTTTATGATCACAGCCTGGTAGAGGCGGTAAAGCTGGAGCTTCCAGAAGTTCATGCTTTCTTCAGACTACTCGCTCTCTGTCACACTTGCATGGCAGAGGAGAAGAAGGAGGGTGAGTGACTGCATTTAACATTTAAAAGTCTAAAATTTTGGCGATCAGATTTTAAAGTAAAAATCCAGCAACTGCAGCAGAATTTAGAGGAGCTTGCAATATTTGACTATTTTCAGGATGATTTGGGCAGCATTAGATGAATCGGTAGCAGTTTTCTTGGAATATTTGTAATGAAATCTTTATTACTAATTTGTTCATCATGATGCCTTTATAATTGTCGTTTTAATAACAACATCACAAATGCTGTAGCACACCTTAATTTTGTCATTAAATGTCATTAAATATTAATGACACATTTATAAAATTATTGACACTGTATAATTCCACTGAAAAGTTATTTAGAAAAATATTCACAAAATTATAGATAATAGACACATTTATGATGTCCTTATGACAAACATGTTTATGACATATTTATGACAAGTTTTGTTGTCTTGGCAAGTTGTCATGACAAAGACAAACGGGTTGTGATGTATCTGTTTATCATAACAAAGATATTTGAAACAATGTCAAAATTGCATTTACTTTGCGAATGACACTGAATAACAGTTGTCATAAGCATGCAAAAAACATTAGATTCTCCTTTATATTCTTGACATTGATGATGTCATGACACAGCGGCTGGAGGAGCATCCGCTGTATAAAACATATGCCAGAATAGTTGGCGGTTTAATCCACTGTGGCGATCCCTGATAAATAAGGGACTATAAGCTGGAGAAAATGAATGGGTCTTGTGATGAGTGCTCTAAACTTTAATTGTCGGCAAAAGACAAGTGCAGTAGTTATATTGTGCTGATTCATTGAACAAACAAATACACAAGTTTTAATGCTAATGATTTTGCAAAGATTTCTAAAAAATCAATTAAAGTTTTTTGTGTTTCAAATATGAAGTTTTATAGGGTTAAGAGATTGCCTTTGTATAAATTACAGAACCTAATGGTTCTTGAAGTCATGAAAAGAAATAAACATATTTCACAGCAATACAATAAAAGAAATGCAGCAAATCTTGTCGCAAATTGTCTTGCAAAATCCTAGATCCTAGAATGAACAGATCCTTGTGCACTGCATTCATAGCACACATTTATATTAAGTTTATGCAGTCATTATAAAGTATCTTATATGTCTACATCATACATAAACATTGAAACATAATAGTTTAAAAAACTAATTTCGAATGACAACTAACACTAGTATTCAGCTTAAAGTGCAATTTAAAGGCTTAACTAGGATAAATAGATTAAATAGGCAAGTGAGGGTAAATGTTTTTCAGCCAATGATGAACTTCTTCAATGATGAGCTTCTTAAGCATCCGTTTGGTTGTTAAAGTGTAAAAAGAGAGAAAAGAAAAGTTTACAGGCACTATTTATTAGCAGCAAGCTAGCGCAGAAACTCAATTCATTTTCTTCTTTTAAAGGCATGACGTGGAAAAATAGAATTGAATGCAGTGCTTCTTGTTTGGTCTGATATCCACTTTATATCAAATCTCAGCCAGGCAGTGAAGATCACTGTTTTTTTTTTAAGAAATCTGATCTTAAACGTGGCAATTTTGTATGGGATGACAATTCACCAGAAGCCCTGGGGCTGGCTGACTGAAATATGTACCTTATTAGGAAAGTCATTGTATAACAGTGGTTTGTTGTGTAGACAATCGAAAAAAAGTAGGTGATCTTCCACAATGCTAACAGCTTAGCATATATCTCTGAATCACAATCACTCCACTGCCGACCGGAGCCACACCTCCTGAAACAAGAGCATGCGCACCTTAAGGATCACAGAACCCTCTCTCATGTGTTAAAAGCGACTAGTGCTTGTCCGGCGGCGTGCATTACTAAGCCAAACTGACATGCTATTTCAGAGCGAATATTCAGAGTAGCATGGTAAACAATATAAGGAAAGCGTCACAGGTCGTCATTGTTCAAAAGCCAATGAGCCAATGTGATGTGAATAAAAAACCATCTTCACCTCAGTAAAGCTGACTAGGCGGAATAGCACTATTTACTTGTGTTTTGCTGTTAAACTAAATAAAACCTACATTATCGATGCTGTAAAAGGACCTTATGAAACTGAAAATAGTCACATCAATCTTTCACAAGAAGATTTTAGTGGCTGAACAACACTTCTGTGCAGATATAACCCATTTGTTACAACAACATCTATTGTTACATCAGTTTTGCATGAAGCTAAAATAGTTTTAAAACAGAACATTACCTGTCTAAAAGAAATGCTGTCATCCTTTCTCAAGCGTGCAAATGTAACTCCATTATTGATTCAGGTTTTTAAAAAGTTTTGATTCAGCATGTTTTTACCGATCTCTCTCTCTCTCTCTCTCTCTCATGAAACGGCGGAGCTGCTTACAAACGTCTGCGTAGTTCTTCAAATCTGCATTTCCTGCCTGACAGTTTGAGCTACTTATCGGAATTAGGAGAGATGTCCACCCGACTCTATTTAATTGGATAACATTTTTTAGTTTTTGCCTTACCCAGAATATAAAAATACATATAAATATATTTAGATCATTAACTTTTTTCATTGCTATTGTAATGTGAAGAGACTTTCAATCACCACAACAAAAAAATGTTTCTGAAGACAATCACCGGTAACGCTTTCTTTTACAACCCGCAAAGTACCGCGTAAGTACAGTGAAATTACAGTGTACTTTTCTGTACGTACTGTGTAAGTATAATGAACGTATGTGTAGGTATGAGGGAACAAACCGTAATGCTTGGGTAAAAAGGGGGTAACAACCAGATGTTCATCACGAAAATTACCGCGTAAGTACAGTGAAATAACGGTGTACTTTTCTGTACCTATAGTGTAAGTATAAATAACGTTTACGTAAGTATAAGGGAACAAACTGTAATGCTCGGGTAATAAGGGGATAACAACCAGATATTTAGCATAAAAGGTACCGTGTAAGTACAGTGAAATAACGTTGTACTTTTCTTTAAATTGCAAAAGAACAAACCATAATGTTTGCGTAAAAGGGGAGTAACAATAAGATATCCATCACGCAAAGAAGTATATTAAGTTTACGATGTACATTTCTTCAAGTATTGTATACATATAAAGAATTATGCAAGGATGGTGACAACCTATTGCTATCTGCAAATGTACTGTATATGCACCTGCGTGAGTACATTAGTACTCTTATTCAGTGCTTGGGTTTTATATGGGGTGTTTAATGAATAAAAGGTTTACAACCTGTGAAATTATGAACCCTTATTGTATACTGTATGTATTTTAAATCTGCAATTCAATATAAAATATATTTCCATACACTACTTACCTTATGTTTACTCGTCGATCTCACCAAAGCCATCAATGTCTCCATAACTCACTATCAACAAATAACTTTGCATGACATAGGCCTACCGTCAGGGTTCAATGCAGATTAAAACAGGCTCGCATCTTTACTGCTGTTGCACAGGGGGGCTAACTGTTGCATTTCAGTAAATGTATAGCTGATGCTTTATAGAAAAATCTAGTAATTTGGTCTTCAATCAATAAAAACTGCTGCTGTAGTTTACTCTGTTCTTAGTGTTCAAGTATACACTAGTGTGTTAAAGTTCAGCTTCTTCCCTCTTTGTTCCCTGTAGTTAAAGGGTAAATACAGTATTTGTTCCCTCCTTGTTCCCTGTACTTACAGGGTAAATACCACATTTGAGGGTTGTAAATTAAAGTGAAGCTTTGTTCCTCCCTTGTTACCTGTACTTACAGGGTAAATACCACATTTGAGGGTTGTAAATTAAAGTGAAGCTTTGTTCCTCCCTTGTTACCTGTACTTACAGGGTAAATACCACATTTGAGGGTTGTAAATTAAAGTGAAGCTTTGTTCCTCTCTTGTTACCTCCTTGTTACCTGTACTTACAGGGTAAATACCACATTTGAGGGTTGTAAATTAAAGTGAAGCTTTGTTCCTCTCTTGTTACCTCCTTGTTCCCTGTACTAACAGGGTAAATACCACATTTGAGGGTTGTAAATTAAAGTGAAGCTTTGTTCCTCTCTTGTTACCTGTAGTTAAAGGGTAAATACAACATTTGTTCCCCCCTTGTTCCCTTTAGTTTACAATGTAAAATCTTGAAGGCAGTGAAATAAATATACAAACACACAATATATTTCTTCTTTACTTTGTAACCTTTATTTTAATAAATAAGCATTTTAAAAGACTTCATATTAATCAAACATTGTCTTGTCTATCATTGCCTATACTCATTCATTTTCTCTTCGGCTTTGTCCTTTTGTTAATCTGGGGTCGCCACAGTGGAATAAACCACCATCTTATCCAGCATATGTTTTACGCAGTGGATGCCCTTCCAGCTGCAACCCATCTCTGGGAAACATCCATACACACCCACTCACACGCATTCACTACGGACAATTTAGTCTACACAAATCACCTGTACCGCATGTCTTTGGACGGTGAGGGAAACCGGAGCACCCGGAGGAAACCCACGCGAACGCAGGGAGAACTCCATGCAGAAACCTTCTTGATGTGAGGAAACAGCACTACCTACTGTGCCACCGTGTTGCCACCCAGCTGCAACCCATCACTGGGAAACATCCATACATACTCATTCACACACATACACTACGGACAATTTTACCTTACCCAATGTCACCACATATTTTTGGACTTGTGGGAGCACCCGGAGGAAACCCACGCCAACATGGGGAGAACATGCAAACTCCACACAGAAATGCCAACTGACCCAGCCGAGGCTCAAACCAGCGACCTTCTTGCTGTGAGGCGATTGTGCTACCCACTGCGCCTGCCTATACTCAAACAGCAAAATAACACATTATTTCCTTCCCCCTTTTTTTCTGCCATCTCTTGCTTGGCTTCCTCTTCTGCTCTTCTCAGCTTCCACTGAGGACTCTGATGGTGAGTGGCTGATGAAATCCCATGGGTCTTGCTGCTCTGCATTTATATAGAATATATAAACAGACAGAAAGGCTTTTAGTAAGCTATAGACATGTTTATTTTCCTGTTTAATGTGTGTGTAGTGGTTGTCCAACAATTTCACACACTAAACATTTACAGATACCATACAGACACTATACATTACTATCAAACAAAAGTACTATCATCAGATCATATGGGAGATTGTGATCATTTATAGTGATAATAATTAAAGCGCAGAGGGGAAAAGGCTTAAAAAGTAGGCTACTGTGCTAAAGTCCTAGGCAAATGTTACTAGTAATTGGGTGGGGGGGGGGGGGGGTATTGATATATCAAACTTGCATGCTACAGAAAATATAAATTTACATTTCCAAACATTAATTTTGTCATTAACTTTGCTGTAATTAACGTATAAAGGGAGAAAATCGTCTGCACAGTCAGTATGACAACAGCCACAGAGATCTGACCTGATCATCATCCAGTCTTTCTGGAATGACATGAAGAAACTAAATCCATAGGAACTTTGGCAACATTTCTAAGATGTGCAAAGTAAACGACAGTAAACATTGGTAAATATTCGCTGCTGGCCGTTTAGATTCGGCCATGAACTAGCATTAATTTTACGCTAAAAACAAATGAAACAAAATAAATATAATCTGGTTAATGCACAATTTCTAATCGTAACAATCGCCTTATTTACTGACAACGATTTACTCACATGTGTTTCATGGTGACAAGACGGAGCAATTCCAAACGTCCCAAAAGTCTGAGCAAAACCTCGTGGCGTGCTGCTGCAGTTTGATTCGGATCTTTAGAGGCTTCTTGATTCACAACTCGTTTGAATCAACGAATCAGTAGGCGCGTACCTGAAGTGATACAATATCGCGAGATGGATTCAAATACACACGGAGCTGTCTGTTGTTCTCGCGATGTTTTGATGTCATACTGATCGGTTTGTTGAAGACGAATCGATTCAACTCTCCGTCCTCCATTCCCAGAATTTCCTGTTCACGGCAGTACAAGGACGGCAGCGCGAGGTAAATAAAACGAGTATTTTTATGACGTTATGTACATAGAAGTGTTTGTTTAGGTTTTTGTTTCTATCTGATGTTTGTACCTATTTTTAACAATTACACCCTTTTCACAACACTGTTATGACGCGTTTAACGATCATCAGGATCTAAAATCCTTGAGTTTTTTATATGATTTTTTTATAAAATAACATTTATTTGTATTTACGTATGCATTATATAATATGATTACATGTGCGAGGTGTTTCAAACAGTGTCTATGGTCATGAGTAAATTAGAAGTTATTCTCTCTTCTTGCTGGCGTTATCAGTTTCACACTATATTTTTATTTTTCTAATTGTCGAGACAACACCATCGTAAAGTTTTCATTTTATTTGAGCAAAGAAGATTGTAAAAAAAATGTGTTGTACTTTCCCATTCACTGTGCTGAAATGTAAAAAGGGTCCATAACAGTACATCAACCATATGTTATCTTTTACTTTATTTAGGACTAATGATGGGTTAAGACATGTACTTTAATCAAAAACTAACCTTAGGGGTAGTTAACCCAAACGTTACATTTACTTACCATTTAATGAGTGACACAGAATTTAAATATGTACACTGAACTGCAAATAATCTTTACTTCAAAGTCTATACTGCCTGCACATATATTTAAGCCTTTTCCCCTCTGCGCTTTAATTATTATCACTATAAATGATCACAATCTCCCATATGATCTGATGATAGTACTTTTGTTTGATAGTAATGTATAGTGTCTGTATGGTATCTGTAAATGTTTAGTGTGTGAAATTGTTGGACAACCACTACACACACATTAAACAGGAAAATAAACATGTCTATAGCTTACTAAAAGCCTTTCTGTCTGTTTATATATTCTATATAAATGCAGAGCAGCAAGACCCATGGGATTTCATCAGCCACTCACCATCAGAGTCCTCAGTGGAAGCTGAGAAGAGCAGAAGAGGAAGCCAAGCAAGAGATGGCAGAAAAAAAGGGGGAAGGAAATAATGTGTTATTTTGCTGTTTGAGTATAGGCAGGCGCAGTGGGTAGCACAATCGCCTCACAGCAAGAAGGTCGCTGGTTCGAGCCTCGGCTGGGTCAGTTGGCATTTCTGTGTGGAGTTTGCATGTTCTCCCCATGTTGGCGTGGGTTTCCTCCGGGTGCTCCCACAAGTCCAAAAATATGTGGTGACATTGGGTAAGGTAAAATTGTCCGTAGTGTATGTGTGTGAATGAGTATGTATGGATGTTTCCCAGTGATGGGTTGCAGCTGGGTGGCAACACGGTGGCACAGTAGGTAGTGCTGTTTCCTCACATCAAGAAGGTTTCTGCATGGAGTTCTCCCTGCGTTCGCGTGGGTTTCCTCCGGGTGCTCCGGTTTCCCTCACTGTCCAAAGACATGCGGTACAGGTGATTTGTGTAGACTAAATTGTCCGTAGTGAATGCGTGTGAGTGGGTGTGTATGGATGTTTCCCAGAGATGGGTTGCAGCTGGAAGGGCATCCACTGCGTAAAACATATGCTGGATAAGATGGTGGTTTATTCCACTGTGGCGACCCCAGATTAACAAAAGGACAAAGCCGAAGAGAAAATGAATGAGTATAGGCAATGATAGACAAGACAATGTTTGATTAATATGAAGTCTTTTAAAATGCTTATTTATTAAAATAAAGGTTACAAAGTTAAGAAGAAATATATTGTGTGTTTGTATATTTATTTCACTGCCTTCAAGATTTTACATTGTAAACTAAAGGGAACAAGGGGGGAACAAATGTTGTATTTACCCTTTAACTACAGGTAACAAGAGAAGAACAAAGCTTCACTTTAATTTACAACCCTCAAATGTGGTATTTACCCTGTAAGTACATGTAACAAGGAGGTAACAAGAGAGGAACAAAGCTTCACTTTAATTTACAACCCTCAAATGTGGTATTTACCCTGTAAGTACAGGTAACAAGGAGGTAACAAGAGAGGAACAAAGCTTCACTTTAATTTACAACCCTCAAATGTGGTATTTACCCTGTAAGTACAGGTAACAAGGAGGTAACAAGAGAGGAACAAAGCTTCACTTTAATTTACAACCCTCAAATGTGGTATTTACCCTGTAAGTACAGGTAACAAGGGAGGAACAAAGCTTCACTTTAATTTACAACCCTCAAATGTGGTATTTACCCTGTAAGTACAGGGAACAAGGAGGGAACAAATACTGTATTTACCCTTTAACTACAGGGAACAAAGAGGGAAGAAGCTGAACTTTAACACACTAGTGTATACTTGAACACTAAGAACAGAGTAAACTACAGCAGCAGTTTTTATTGATTGAAGACCAAATTACTACATTTTTCTATAAAGCATCAGCTATACATTTACTGAAATGCAACAGTTAGCCCCCCTGTGCAACAGCAGTAAAGATGCGAGCCTGTTTTAATCTGCATTGAACCCTGGCGGTAGGCCTATGTCATGCAAAGTTATTTGTTGATAGTGAGTTATGGAGACATTGATGGCTTTGGTGAGATCGACGAGTAAACATAAGGTAAGTAGTGTATGGAAATATATTTTATATTGAATTGCATATTTAAAATACATACAGTATACAATAAGGGTTCATAATTTCACAGGTTGTAAACCTTTTATTCATTAAACACCCCATATAAAACCCAAGCACTGAATAAGAGTACTAATGTACTCACGCAGGTGCATATACAGTACATTTGCAGATAGCAATAGGTTGTCACCATCCTTGCATAATTCTTTATATGTATACAATACTTGAAGAAATGTACATCGTAAACTTAATATACTTCTTTGCGTGATGGATATCTTATTGTTACTCCCCTTTTACGCAAACATTATGGTTTGTTCTTTTGCAATTTAAAACCTTATTTCACTGTACTTACGCGGTACCTTTCATGCTGAATATCTGGTTGTTACCCCCTTATTACCCGAGCATTACAGATTGTTCCCTTATACTTACGTAAACGTTATTTATACTTACACTATAGGTACAGAAAAGTACACCGTTATTTCACTGTACTTACGCGGTAATTTTCGTGATGAACATCTTGTTGTTACCCCCTTTTTACCCAAGCATTACGGTTTGTTCCCTCATACCTACACATACGTTCATTATACTTACACAGTACGTACAGAAAAGTACACTGTAATTTCACTGTACTTACGCGGTACTTTGCGGGTTGTAAAAGAAAGCGTTACCCAATCACCTACTGCACCTTTAAAAGGGCTAATGATATTTTTTTTTTAAAAACTGCTTTTATTCTAGCTGAAATAAAAGAAAAATGACTGTCCTCAGAGGAAAAAAATATAGAAAATGCTGTGAAAAATTCCTGCTCTGTTAAACGTCATTTAGGAAATATTTGAAAAAGAAAAAAAATCACGGGAGGGCTAATAATTTTTACTTCAACTGTAAACATTAAATCATGCATTTTCCCCCTCTGTTTTGGCTGTGTAGGTCATCTAGTGTACCAGGCCCAATCTCCTGATGAGGGTGCCTTGGTCACGGCCGCGCGTAATTTCGGTTTTGTGTTCCGCTCTCGCAGTCCTGAGACGATTACAATAGAAGAGATGGGCATTCAGAGGACCTATGAGCTGCTAGCCATCCTGGACTTTAACAATGTGCGGAAACGGATGTCAGTAATTGGTACGCACTCTGGTTTTGAACGGTACTACTTGACTGATAAAAAAAGCTCCTTTCTTATATGTTTTATGCTTTTCTAATAGTCCGTAATCCGGAGGGCAAACTCTCTCTGTACTGTAAAGGAGCAGACACCATCATCTACGAAAGACTACATCCTTCCTGTAGCAAACTGATGGAGGTCACCACTGAGCACCTCAATGTGAGTCAACACTAGAGGGCACTATAAGGAGGCTACAAAGAGACTGCTATCAGCTTTTGTTTACATGCTTTCATTAGAAAATGGTTTCTAAGCTCATTATTAGACATTTAGATTTCAGGGTAAAGCTATATTTCAGTAATTTAAGCTTTGCATGTTGACAGCTCTCTGATCTCATAATCAAGTGAACATAACAGAAAGCAGATTTCACTGTTGGATTTGGAATGACAGTGGGAATGCACATCATTCATAATCAAATATACTTATACTGTACATTTTAACCGTGCTTTCTCAGAAACTTAGAACAACAATACTTGTCAGTACATTTTAATACGTTTTGGAGACATTATAATTGCTCTTGGAACAATTTTTTAAATCTAATTTTTCTTCTTCTAAATATATCTATAAATATTTTTATTAACTTTCAATTAAATATTAAATATCAATTAAAAATATACTTACTTTACATTACATTATTATTATTATTTTTGCCTTTGCTTTCAAATGAAACTCTCAATTGAAATTTCCTTAGTCTTCTATTTTGGCTAAATGCTGGAAACGTTGATGTGAATAAGTAAATATAGTCAACCTAACACACATTGCATTCCCAAACACCACACTAAAATATGTCTGATTATAGTTATATAATCACAGCCTTTGATTGCAGAACACCACTAAACTATATTTTGGAGCAGCCCAATTTGGTAAATTTGAATATAATTCATTCATACACTTTCTTTGTACCCAGTATGGTTGGAGGTTTAATCCAGATTTTTGAGCTGCCTATATAAACTCATTATTTTCTCTCTCAAATTGAACCTCAAAAGCAAGTAAACTCCACTGAGAAGCTCTTCAGATTCCCTCAAGATGAATATGCCTGACTGTCATTCGGTATACTATACATCTTACCATATATTTGACAGTGAGCGAATCTTTTTCTCTCTCTGTAGGAGTTTGCTGGAGAAGGTTTGAGGACTCTTGTTCTAGCGTATAAGGATTTGGATGAAGACTATTTTGCAGAGTGGAAACAGCGCCATCATGAGTCCAGTGTGGCAATGGAGGACAGAGAGGAGAAACTGGACAAAGTGTATGAGGAGATAGAGAAAGACATGATGGTATACATGCTATATGAAAAGTATTCAGCACTATACTTAAAACTCATTAATAACTCATTAACTCATATGCTTAATAACTCACTACTCATTAATAAATGAACAAATAACAATCGACTAGCTTATATTATGAAATATTGAAAGACATCACAAAAATATGCTATATTAAAATAAATATATGATCTAATTTCAGTGTCTCTTTTGTCTAAGAATAACTATCTGCACAAAATGCTTATTTTCTGATTTCACTTTAGGTCAGTGATTTCCCTGGTCATGTGTTTTACTCTATAGCCGTTTCATTCATTGTAAATATTAAGTGTTTGTTAGGTTATGATGCTGAAGGGCTTGTCATGTTTTTGTACAGTTAATTGGGGCCACGGCCATTGAGGATAAACTTCAAGATGGAGTCGCTCTTACCATTGAGCTGCTGGCGAAAGCAGAAATCAAAATCTGGGTGCTCACCGGGGACAAGCAAGGTGCTCCACAATATAATTTTATTTTCTCGTCTTCCTTTAAATGAACAATATATTGTTATGAATATTTTTTATTAGCAAACATTATTTGGTTTAAAGTCCCCCTGAAATCAAATCTAACCATATTGATTTTGTTAGCTCACATTGCTAGTTTTGTGGTGAAGAATTCATCTGTGCATGTCATTAAGAAAACAAAAGAGTTTACCCCTCCATCTTTAATTAAAATCTGAAAATGCACTGCCTGTATGTTTTCAGTTAAACTCTTCGATGATGTATATAAATTGGGTGTGGCTAACATACTTAACCACTCTCATTCAACTGTCAGTTTTGACAACTTATAGAAATGGTGAGGAGGAGGTGTCTGTTAGGTCTCCACAAACCCTTTTTCCGATCTTCCTGAATGAAATGCCTACTTTCTGTATAACAGAGATTTTTTTCAACACATTTCTAAACATAAAATATTTAATAACCAGTTTCTAATAACTGATTTATTTTATCTTTGCCATGATGACAGTAAATAATATTTTAAAGTGACATTTAAAGGCTTAACTGTTAAATAGGCAGGTTAGGTTAATTTAGCATTTTTTTTGTCATTGTTTAATGATGATTTGTTCTGTAGAACAGGGGTTCCCAAACTTTTCACCCCGCGACCCCCAAAATAAAAATGCCAGTGACTCGCGACCCCCAATATCCTCTGAGGTGGTTATAAATACAGAAACCTTGCATGCAGTGACGCAGACACACCAATTAAATTTGTGTCAGTGCTTTAAATGTGCCAGAAAGTATAACCTGATGTTATAAAATCAAAATGCATCTGACGCTATTGCTGCCTTTAATATAATGTAATTACCCCAGGGGTCGCAATCCAATAGAACTAGTAACTATAAGCTACTGTACTATAGTAACTATATAGTATATAGTAACTATAAACGACTATTTTTATTTTCAGTATAGTTATGGATAAAATATGTTAATTCCTATGGTTTAATAAAAATAAAAAGATTTTTGGAAATCACCAGGCGACCCCCCCTTCATTGCCCCGCGACCCCTCGGGGGGTCCCGACCCCCACTTTGAGAACCACTGCTGTAGAATATAAGGGGGCTAACAACATTGACTTTAAAATTATTGATTATTGATTACAAATTAAAAATGGCTTTTTTTTCTAGCCAAAATAAAACAAATAAGAGTTTCTCCAGAAGAACAATTATTATAGGACATACTGTGGAAAAATCCTTGATCTGTTAAATCATATGGGAAATATCTAAAAAAATTAAATTTTACAGGTGGTACAGCTGTATATTTTTGCATTAAAAATTTGTATAAAGAATATGTATAGTTAGTGTAGTTTAAGGGAAAAAGTAACAAAATTGAAGCCAAAAAACACACACTAAATATTTCAGAGTAAGATGAGTCTTGGCGAGAAAATGTGGAAAACCTTTGTTTTAATTAATTATAAAAATAAATTGAAAGGTAATTAGTTACAAAAGCATTTTTTTTTACTTTAAAGTGCAGCTCATTAATTATTATTTTTTGTTTGCTATTTTAAATGATCATCTCTGCCCGAAGAGTATTTCAGACTAAACGTTTAAGTTTTAAATTATGAAAAGTGCAATGATTCAATTATGCAATATACTGAGGTCAGTGCATGTTTCATTAATAATCGTTATGTAATGTAACGATTGCCCACCATTAGTGTGTCTGCGTGAGTTCTCATGAGTGTGCTCAGGGTTGGCAGGATTGCTAATTAGGTTCCTTTAATGATAAATGACCAAATGTCCCCCTGAAAACTTTGCTGAAACGGTCTTTCTCCAACAGAGACCGCTGAGAACATTGGCTACTCCTGTAACCTGCTGAGGGAGGAGATGAATGACGTGTTTATTGTTGCAGCACATTCACCTGAGGAGGTCAGACAGGAGCTGAGGTAATGTAACTCACACAGATGACATAATGCCTGTCACACATTGAGTAATAAAACATATGGTTGAAAATGGGATTTCTGACTTAGGTGGGATTTAAACAAAAATGGATGTATATTGGGCCTAAAATGAACAGTAAATCAGAATAGGCGTGTGCAGTGTATTGAACAGTTTCAGTGTTGTTGATCAATTTGGTCACACTTTATTTTGATGGTCCATTTGTTGAATTTACATTACATTGCAACTAATTCTCATTAGATTATAGGTAGATTGTTAGGTTGGGTTTAGGGTTAGGGTTAGGATTAGTGTAAGTTGACATGTACTTATAGTCAGTTAAATGTCTGTTGAAGGAGCAGTATTAACAGATATTTAGCAGACAGTCTACTAATACTCAAATGAACCATCAAAATAAAGTGTTACCATCAATTCTAATGACTGAGAAAGCAATAGGGTGTGTTTAAACTGTCAAACTATTGTTACGTAAATACCTGTATGTTCTCTGATGCATAGCACTGTGATCTTTTCTAATTTGCAGCTCATAATAACAGTGTTTTCAGTGTCTCTTGGTTGACAGAACGTGATCCACATTTACTCTGTGCATTGGATTTTGACTGCTTGAAAATTGGATTTGAGAATACACTACAATACTAGTGGCGCTAATAATGTAAATTATATAGTTATGACAATAATGTAATTATGATTATTATTAGTAGTAGTAGTAGTCTTTCTTATTATTGCTTCTTATTATAAAAATAAACAGGTAACACTTTACAATAAGGTTCATTAGTTAATACATTTACTAAAATGAACTAATCATAAACAACACATGTTCAGCATTTATTAATCATAATTGAACATTTACTAATGCATTATTAACATTCAAGTCCATACCTGTTAATATTAGTTAATGCACCATGAGTTAACTTGAACTAACAATGAACAACTGTAATTTCATTAACTAACGTCACCTAACATGAACCAATACCGTAGTAAATGTATTGTTCATTGTTTGTTCATGTTAGTAAATGCATTAATTAACATTAACTAATAAACCTTATTGTAAAGTGTGACCAATAAACATTATTACAAAATATTTAGCATATAATTGCATTAGTACATTGTACAAATTAGTATTGTAGTGATACTTCATTTCATTTGTAAAATTTGATTAGACAATGTTAATAATAAATACTAATATTACTGCTTCTACTTCTTACTTGCGTATTCCCAAGGCTATTTATATCGAAGTTGATATTTAGCCACACCATATTGGTGTTTCGTAAAATATAGTTTTTATGAGGTGGGTTGTTAGTCCGACGCTCAACCCCCAACCTGGAGGACCAGGACATACACTGGTCCATATGGACAAAATCAGAGCACCCGGAGGAAACCCATGCAAACAAGGGGAGAACATGCAAACTCCTCACAGAAATGCCAACTGACCCAGGTGGGGCTCGAACCAGCGACCTTGTTGCTGTGAGGCGACAGCATTACCCACTGTGCCATCGTGTCGCCCACTTCTACTACTACTACTACTACTACTACTACTACTACTACTACTACTACTACTACTACTACTACTACTACTACTACTACTACTACTACTACTACTACTACTACTACTACTACTACTACTACTACTACTACTACTGTTAATATTTTTCATTCATTTATTTTCTTTTCAGCTTAGTCCCTTTATTAATCTAGGGTCACCACAGCGGAATGAACCGCCTTTAATAATATTAATGATGATGATAATAATAAATATAGCAATCAGATGTATTTGCTGAATTTGTTTATTTTCCAATTAAATAAAGCATGTACCGTTTAATGGTTGGTAAATAGTTGAGCATGTGTTGCTGAATGGTTAGTTGTCAGCCACAGGTTGTATCTTTGGGGATGAACTTTATATTTAAAATGTAGTTTACAAAATCTATTTTGTGCATTACTTTTTTTTTCAAGTTTTATATTTACATCTTTTTTTCTTTTTTTTTTTTTTTTTGCAAAGGGATGCCCGTCTGAAGATGCAGCCTTCTACTGAACAAGATAAATTTCTTATCCCTGAGGTTATCCTGGGTAATACTCCTAAAGTGGTTCAGGATGAACATGTGAACGGAGAATATGGACTGGTGATAAACGGACACAGTCTGGTAAGAAGCATGTCTTCCTCCCTGTCAGTCCAAATCAAATCTTTGTGCATGTTCAATTGGACTTCAACCATATTAAGGAACTGTGAATTTTAGCCTACTTGCAATTTTTTCATTCCTCAGTTTCCAAGATAAACAAACTCTGCGTTTCAGGTTGACAAAACCAATCAAATCCAACCAATTTAAAGTAACGCCTCCCTTCCTTTTAAGAATTGGCTCATTTTACAAATCCCCAGTAGTTAAACAGTAGCCTACAGTTTTACCATTTATTAATCCATTCAGCCAATCTGCGGGTCTGATGGGAGCACTTTTAGCTTAGCTTAGTTTAGCTTAGCATAGATCATTGTATCGGATCAGACCATTAACATAACTCTCAAAAATAACTAAAGTGTTTTAAGAATTTTCCTATTTAAAGATTGACACTTCTGTAGTTACATCGTGTACTAAGACAGGCAGAAAATAAAAAGCTATTTTAAGGTTGATAAGGCTAGGTTACTCTTATTCTGGCATAATAATCAAGCCATGGCTGCAGTAGACACACTGATCTTATTCAGTGCCTGAAATTAATGAAATTTCTAGTTCAAATAGACACGGTTTAGGATCAGCACCAAAGTAAATATGTTCTTAATTGTCTCACACAAAAATCGTCATGGCATTGATGATATTTATTGTCAAGTTGATGCTGCGTAATATCATTGTGCCTGCTGCAACCATAGTACGTCAGAAAGGTTCTTTGTTTATTACACCTGAATGAGAGTATAGTTCCTAATCATATAAGCGTAGACTAGAGTGTTGCTGACTTTGTTGTCATTCATGCTGTAATGGTTTCATATCTGTGTATATCTGGTATCTGCAGGCGTTCGCTCTGGAGAGCAGCATGGAGCTGGAGTTTCTGCGGACAGCATGTATGTGTAAGACGGTGATCTGCTGTCGGGTCACTCCTCTACAGAAAGCTCAGGTCGTGGAGCTCGTCAAGAGATATAAGAAAGCTGTCACCCTGGCCATAGGAGATGGAGCTAATGATGTTAGCATGATTAAAGGTGAATATAAGGATTACGTCAACACACATCTATAATAAAAGAAGGAACTTTGTGGTGTTTTATGATATAAAGTGGTATTTCTGTTAGAATGTGGAAAAAATGTAAATAATTTGTTGGTATTACGTCAAAAATTTGAGTTAGCACTCACTTACTATGCTTTGGCTAAGTCCCTGGTTTATTAGGGGTTCCCACAGTGGAATGAACCGCCATTGTAGATTTATTGCAGTGTTCATTTTTTGTACAGTTTATTGTCTATACCAGTGGTCACCAAGCTTGTTCCTGGAGGGCCTGTGTTCTGCAGATTTTAGCTCCAACCCTAATCAAACACACCTAAACAAGCTAATCAAGCTCTTACTAGGTATACTTGAAACATCCAGGCAGGTGTGTTGAGGCAAGTTGGAGCTAAACCCTGCAGGGACACCGGCCCTCCAGGACCGAGATTGGTGACCCCTGGTCTATACTATTGTAGTATTGTTATTTGAATTAGCCTAGAACAGGCATATGCAAACTTGATCTTGGAGGGCCGGTGTCCTACAGAGTTTTGCTCCAACCCTATTGAAACACACCTGCCTATAGCTTTCTAGTAATTTTAATTTATTTGTTCAGCTATGTTTGATTAGTGTTGGAGCAAAACTCTGCAGGGACACCAGCCCTCAAGGTTCAAGATATGAATATTGTCCTAGAAAAGTGGTTCTCAAACTTTTTCATCAAGTACCACCTCAGAAAAAAAATTGTCTCTCCAAGTACCACCAAAATGAGCAGTATTGAAATATAGTAACGTAGTAGGCGCAGTAAAGCAGCTACAACTCTGCACATTTAAAAAAAACGTGGCAGATTACCTCAGAAATATAGACTACATGTCATATATGGCATAATATATACATCATTTTTAATAAATTTTGAAATATATGTAGGATGTACATGACATATTTCATTCCTCCGTGTACCACTAGAAGGAAGCCCGCGTACCACTAGTGGTACACGTACCACAGTTTGAGAACCACTGTCCTAGAATAATGTCAGTTCGGTTTTAATATTTGTTTACATCTTTCTTTTGTATTTTCTGAAAATCACAGTTGGGTTCATACTTAGAATAACACATTTTATTTATTGTGAAAATCAGGGTTACTCTAACAAAAAAAAACATTGGTATTGAATTGTCTAAAAAGAATATAAGCAAAGCTTCTTTTTATTTTATGCTCACAAAAAACAAACAAACAAACAAATGGTTTAAATAGTATAGTATAGTATAGTATAGTATAGTATAGTATAGTATAGTATAGTATAGTATAGTATAGTATAGTATAGTATATAATAGTGACCCCTGATAAATCAGGCCGAAAGATAGTGAGTATAGTATAATCCTTTTTTTTCCATTTAAAAGAACAATTACTCACAAATAAGTACAGAAATAAAATAAAATATAAATCCAAAAAAAATCATTATCAAGTGGACGAAAACTAAAAATATTCAGTCTTGGTTTATGGTTTTTACTAGCAAAAGGTATTTTTGTTCACATTATGTGGTTTTATTTTTTATTTAGAGTAATCACATCCTCTCTATTCTCTCTCTGCAGCGGCTCATATTGGTGTGGGTATCAGCGGTCAGGAAGGGATGCAGGCTGTGCTGTCCAGTGACTTCTCCTTCGCTCAGTTCCGCTTCCTGCAGCGCCTCCTACTGGTTCATGGACGCTGGTCATACCTGCGCATGTGCAAGTTTCTGCGCTACTTCTTCTATAAGAACTTCACCTTTACCTTTGTGCACTTCTGGTATGCATTTTTTTGCGGCTTTTCTGCTCAGGTGAGCTTAAAACAATTCTTTCCCCCCTCTTTGCAGTTACCTTAGCTAAAACTTTCCATTAAACACAAATGTTTATATTTTTATTCTTCTTTTAGACGGTTTATGATGAAGGCTTCATCACTTTGTATAATTTGGTATACACTGCTCTTCCTGTTCTGGGAATGAGTCTGTTTGACCAGGTAGGAACATGTACTGTATAATAATGTTCCCTTAATAATCTGAATTTATTTATATTAGTCGTGTTTTATTCAATTTGATGTATGCTTTAAGTTACAAAATAGGTTAAAACAAATAGGTTTGTGTGTGTCCAGATGATTAACATTCTGCTTGATGTTGGATTCAGTCAGTTATTGAAAAAACATATTTTTTGAGAATGCAAGCAGTGGACCTTTTTATTATTAACTTTCAGTAAACATTAAAACATTTCTTTTAACCACCCTCATGAGTGTTATTAAGGCGGCGAATGGGACCTTGTAGGATTTCAGTTGTATATTATTTGCCATAAAGGAGGAGGTTGATTAAAATGAAATATGGCTTGCTATTGATTAGTGTGTTTGTTCAGGATGTGAATGCTAACTGGAGTCTGGAGTTCCCTCAGCTTTACGTGCCGGGTCAGTTGAGTCAGTACTTCAGTAAGCGTGCCTTCATGATGTGTGCGCTTCACAGCTGCTACAGTTCTCTAGTGCTGTTCTTCGTGCCTTACGCCACTACATATGACACCGCGAGAGCCGACGGCAGAGATGGAGCAGACTATCAGTCATTCGCACTCATTACTCAAACCTGCCTCACCGTCACTGTTTGTGTGCAGGTCAGTTTCATGCTGCATTGTGATTGTGACTAATGGATTTTATTGAATAGCAATTTTTTTTAAATACATAATTTTGTTTCTTTTTTTGCTATAGTTGGGGCTGGACCTCTCGTACTGGACTGTGGTCAACCATCTGTTCGTTTGGGGAAGTTTGGGAATGTTTTTCTTTTTGACCTTCACCATGTATACTGATGGACTTTTCAAGTTACGTCCAGCTTCTTTTGCTTTCATAGGTAAGGGGGAAACACACACACAAATGCACGGACACACACACAATGGTGTGAAAAAAGTTTTTGCACCCCCTTTTTAGATCATTTAAACTAATTTAAATATTCGTCAAAATAGCAAACACATCATGCAGTTTTTAAATGAAGGTTTTAATTATTAAGGGAAAAAATTTTGCCCCTTAAACCTAATACCTGGTTGGCCACCGTAAGCAGCAACAACTGTAATCAAGCAGTTTGAGTTTGAAAAGAAGAAGTGAAATTTTTATTTATTTATTATTATTATTTTTTTTTTTTTTTTGAGCCCGAAATTGTCATTCCACAGCAACTCAATTGGATTGAGGCCACTCCAAAGTCTTATTTTGTTTTTCTTCACCTAGTAGTGGACTTATGGTGTAGTTTATATTATTGTCTTGCTAAAGAACCCAAGTTCGCTTCAGTTTGGTTTAGGGGTAAACACTTTTTCACAAAAACACACACATAGCAATATATTATTTGGGTTGGTGATGTAAATTATAGTACAAAGCCAATATGCTTTCTGTTATAGTACATATTTATTTCTATATAAATATATTATTTTATACAATATATTGTTTCAAACAAAAAAAAAAATTGTTAATAAAAGTCACGTTATAATGCAGAGTTATTCTAATTTATCATCATCATCAAAAGTCATTGGAGCAGAAATTAAGGTCTCATAATGTAACTTAAAAGTATAAATAACTGGAAAAAATATATAGTGAAAATATGCAAAATAATTAAACAATCTAAATCTTACTCAGCATTATTGAGTTTGTTTGGAAAGACATTTCTTGAAGTGTCTGGGTCTGGGGTTCTTAAATCTGTTTCTGTTTATTCTCTTTCTTCATGTCTTGCATTTTGGAATGTAAACTGATATTTCCTACTGACTTAAACCCATTTTTAGCTGGTGAAAGTTAAAATGTTCTGATTATTTTGGCCTCCATTGTTTTTATGCAGTAGCAATGTAGCATATCAAATTTGATCTTCATTTTAGATACTGATTTGCATTTTCAAGAAAACCTGTATAGTATAATGTATATACCGTGTGTTTATGGTGTTTTTACAGGAACTGCCCGAAATTGTCTTAACCAGCCCAATGTGTGGCTAACCGTGGCATTGACAGCTTTACTATGTGTCTTGCCTGTGGTTGCGTACCGGTTCATCTACTGCCAGATCTATCCTACCATTAATGACAAGGTAGAGTTACTGGACATCCCATTATCAAAACAAACTTACACACACACACACACACACACACACACACACACACACACACATACACGCACGCACGCACGCACGCACGCACGCACACACACACACACACACACACACACACGTACATTACATAACAATCTGCATTCAGCTATTTCTATGCTGTATTTCAGTCAACGTACAACTCATTTTTCATCCAGCTTACACATTGGCATATTCTAAATGTTACATTTTTGATTACATGCACTCAAACTACAAGACTGTTGAAAGCTTCATACTGATTGACTATCAAAAGTTTCAAGGTGTGCTGTAATTTTCAGGGAAACACGGAGGTAAATTTGTTCAAGACTGATTTTGGCCCCATAACAGTTCCATAGTCATTTTTTGTCTTTTTTTTACATGCAGTACAAAGACACATTCGTACAAAACAAAAACAAGTTATCAGCACTGCTGGGTGACATTTATTAATAAAACAGTGCTGCAGCTGAAAAGCTTCAAGACATTTCTCAGTAGCAACAGTGCTGATCTCAATGCAGTTGAACTTGTCAGTGTTATTTTAATAAACTAAAACTATTGGTCAAAAAGCATTTTCATTAACTGAAATAAAATAAAATATTCACAATGAATCAATAGCTTAAAACTGAATGAAACTAACAACAGTCACTAAAAAACTTAACTGAAGTAAAATAATTAGCAAAAATAATCATGTTCAGAATTAATAAGCACTAATTCTGTGGTGGAAATTATGACCTGCTGTATATATATATATATATATTGTGTACATATCTTAAATATAAAATTTGTTTTATATCTTATATCTTTGTTATATATCTTTTCTTTTATTTTTCTTCTTAGTTTTTGGGTTTAGAGTCTGTTCATTTCTTTTATATTTATTTTTACGACGAGGTTTACACAAGAGCTCTGGCTGACACTGGAAATGTTTTGTAAACTCGGCTGAACTAAAATTAAAACTAAAACAGTGTCTGGTTCTGTCCGAAATCGCCTACTACTCAGTAGGTACTGCATTTGAATGTGAATTCAGCCTATTACTCAACCGATAGAAAAGTACGTTCTATACAGTATGAATGTGAGTAGTATGAATGAAGCTCAAACGAACTACATCCACCATTTTATCATGATTATGTGACACACCCGCTTCACTCTCATTTATGAATTCTCTCGTTGTGCATCATGGGATAGCGTCGCGTCTATCGGATGAGCACTTCAAAATATAGCCTGAAGTAGTAGGTCATCTGGGTACAGTACTACTCGCATACTGTTTTTCAGATACTATGAATTCAGACGTACCACTCAGCTCACATACTGTTTTTAGTGTGTTATATAGTATAGAAAAGTATTACATTTTAGAGCAGTGATCCCAATATCGTGAAACTTATATTTTTATCCAAGGTTATCATACCATTATAATTTTATACCGGCCCATGCCAATCTATGAGTGTGCATTATTTCCCAAAAGCATCATCACTTTTAGACATTTTCAGCAAACGATGGTAGCATTATTAGTATAAAGATGTCATAAAATGAATAACAGAGAGAGAAAGAGGATGAAAACATGAATGGATTCACAAACATTAAACAAGTGCTTATTTCCTTATTGCTTGTTACCTCCAGGTGAGGTATAAGATGCGTCAGATGAAGGAGCCGGCTCCTCGGCCACGTCCGCGGCTGACCCGCAGGAGCACACGCCGCTCTGGTTACGCCTTCTCTCATGCCCAAGGCTACGGGGACCTTGTGACATCTCGCAGATTCCTCCGGCGACCCGCGCCCGCTCGCTCCGCAGGCTTCACTCCAGCTGGACGCTCTCCTGGGTTCAAGCCCACGGGTCGATCCGCAGGGTACAGCCCGGTCGGGAGAGAACAGAACCCTAAACAAAAAGTTGAACCCACGTCACTGCAGATGTTTCGTGCTGTTAAAGACGCTTCTTTCTGAGGGTTCAGCTGGAGATAGAACACGCTGTTTACAGGGTTTGAACACTTGGAGATCAGTTCACAGCTGCTGTGTGATGTTAATATGAATATAGAAGTTTATACACGCACTAAGAACCATTGACTTGACAAACTGAACTATACTGAAGCACAGCGAGCACTCGTCTTCTCCACTGTAATCATTACTACATCAGCAACAGACATGCTGGAGTGTCCACCAAAGCTTTTTTCATGTGGGTAGCATATATTTTATTTAATTCTATATTTAAAAGTGGCAGTGGGTGTCTTTTAATATTCATTCATGAATATCATATTTTAGAAAGTCATCTGAAAAGTTTACAAAATCACCAATCATTACATTAATGTATGTCGACTGAACACCAATGAAGGAAAGGTAAATATCGCTGTTCTTTTTGGTATCGGATTTTGACAACATTAAAGTGGCCATACTTTAAGTACTAATCTCTGGCCCAATCCCAATTTTATTTTTGTACTCCTACCCCTTCCCCTTGGTCCATGAAACAGAGTGTGAAGGGGAAGGGCTTTAAACTTTACCCCTAAGAAATGGGACGCCGCTACAACACCTGCTCACTTCATCAGATGTTATAGCGATCTCTTGCTTTATGTAAGATTGACGATGAAGACTGCTGTAGTTATTCCAGTTGCTTTATTTTTTTGGTATTTATCTTCAGGTAATTACCGAAGGCAACGATATTATGTTATCATAACGATATAATGTGGCAATAGGCTTGTAACTGTACTGAGCATTTACACAGTGGCCATATTCATCTATGTAAACACAAGAAAACAACATGAGTGTTTTACCAAACACGGTAAAAAGCTCATTCCCAGCCACTAGACATTACTGACTGGGTATTTGAGTGTCATCGAGTGTCAGAATGTTGTGGGACTGCTATACAGGAGATATAATCATGGATTAAAAATAGAGAAATTTTGCGTTTTTTATTTATTATTACATTTTTTTTTAAACCATGATGGTAAAACACGAATGCCATTATGAACATATTAAAACATATAGTTGTTTGTTGTAAAAATTCGTAATAATGACATTTTTTGTCATATTAATTTGTGCATCTACCGACTGTGCAGCCATCTGCTGTTGTAGCTGGTATATTCTAGAAAATTTTCTTACCCCTTGATTTTAAGTGTGGCCCTGAAAAATCTCCCTTTGAAGGGGTATTGAGCCCTTCCCCTTAGCCCTACGGCTTCAAGCTAAAGAGAATTGGGACACCCCTACCCCTTGTTTTGCAAGTTAAGGGGAAGGACTAAGGGGTAGAATTGGGATTGGGCCTTTATTTCAGATATGAAGTGTTCAGATGCAAAAAATCCTCTAAATGCTGTCTAAAATGTTCTTCTAAAAATGAGCATTTTTCCAGGCGCTTCGAATGTTAGCATTCGATTGAATGGGCATTATCAGTGATTATCAGCTGATAAATAGGGACCAGTAGGGGCGTTCTGCACCTACTGGTAGGCTCAGAAGGCTGTTATCATCCATCCACATTGTTAACCAGCTATACTAATAAAGAAGATTCCAGATCCAGATCTGTTTTTACATTACTGTGATGATTGAATTTAGGGTTGTGGTAGAGGTCAATGTTTATAAAATACAATTAATGGCAAATTTAACAAACAATATAAATAATTCTTGTGGTTAATCAGCTATATTAATAGAGAAGACTGCAGATTTAGATTTGTTTTTACATTACTGTTATGGTTGGGTTTAGGGTTGGGGTAGGGGTAGATGTTTATAAAATACAGTTAAAGGGAAATTTAATAACTAACATAAATAATTTCCGATAACTTACGGCCGCTGCCATATTTGATCTATAGCTGATTAACCATGTGGACGGATGATAACAGCCTTCTGAGCTTACCAGTAGGCACAGAAGGCCCCTACTGGCCCATATCTCTCAGCTGATGACCACTGATAACGCTCATTTAGTCGAGTGATAACATTCGAATCTGCCATTTTTCTGTGTGTAGATTCAGTCATTTTATGTTTTTGTGGTGATGAATAATTATTTTCAATGCCTTCAAAGTGAAATAAGTGAACACAAACATTAGAGGCTGAGAAAAATGCTAATATTATAAAATGAATAATTCAAACGAGGCTTTGGCATCTGTACTCTTCATATTATCTTTCATGTAACATGACTGCTGTTCAAAGACTAACTGAGGTCTTCGGCAATTTTAGCCTTACTTCCTGCCATGGAAACACTGTCAAACACTGTAGTGTTTCTGAGGCCTGGAAGAGATTTGTCAGCATGTCAAGATGTACAGTAGGTTCTGTGCTGCGAAAGCAAGATCTGCTTAGTATGCACCTCCAAAGGTTTAGACTCAAATTGATGATCAACAACATTATTACTGCTCATAACACTGTCCCGAGGAAGCCTCTGGAACCGAAATTCAGATACAGTGCTCAGCATAATTAAGTACACCCATTTTGAAAATGAATATTTTTATTTATTTCTCAGTAAATATAGGCAATGCATTTTGGTACATTTAAACAAAAAATATTTATTAAACAGATATATTTTTTTAAATAATATTTTAGTAACTAAACATATTTAGAAATTAAAAGATAATACAATCCAATTCAAGCTTCAATTTTTCCTTTTTTTTTTTTTTGCTTCTCTTGATTTTTCCTATTTTTATTTTATTTGTATTTGATATTTTTCTATGATATAAAAATGTGGGTGTACTAGTTTTTGGACTCTTAACTTATGTCGTTAGATAAGCTACAGATTTGGTTTCAGTACTGACTAATCTAATGTATATGCACAAATATTTTATTGTATAGCTTCCTGTTAAAAATAAATGACTTTAAAAGATAGATTTGTGAGGGGTGTACTTATATATGCTGAGCACTGTATGCAACTGGTCTATGGCTTATAATGCATGTCAAAAACCAAATGACAATCTCAACGGTCTGCACCATCGGACCAATCAGAGCAGAGCAGGCTCTCAAAAAAGTGGGGTTTAGAGAGCCCATGCTGTGAGTAAAGAAGTGATTTAGATTCAAGTAAATTTATTGTCGAAGACCTCTAAAACAAAATGATTTAATTTACTCGCCCTTTACTTGTTTCAAACCTCTATGGGTCTCGTTCGTCTGTTAAAGACAAAGGAAGCCATTTTATAGAAACCTGTAACCATTGACTTCAGTAGTATTTGTTTTTCCTACTGTGGAAAATGATTGATTGGATTTACACATTTTTATAAGT
Organism: Danio rerio; assembly: GCF_052040795.2. Taxonomy (NCBI): domain Eukaryota; kingdom Metazoa; phylum Chordata; class Actinopteri; order Cypriniformes; family Danionidae; genus Danio; species Danio rerio. The sequence goes on from NC_141025.1 coordinate 20,190,766, forward strand.
TATATGGGTTTAATTGAAACAAATAAATTAAATTTAGTTATGTTCAACTTAATTTGTCAATTTAAATTCAACCCATATAAATGTTCAAATTAATGTGATTGCAGGTTTTCAGCATTCTTCAAAACATCTTCTTTTGTTTTTAAAAGAAGAAAGAAACTCATAAAGGTTTGGAACAACCTTGAGGTAACTGTCCCTTCAAGAACTCTTAAAATAGCATAAAGGGGACATTTTTAAAATGAAAAATAATTATTGGAGGAACTTCATTGACTGTAGCTCTAGAGCTAATTGTTGCGATCTGGCAATTTCAGTTAACTAAAATCCCTGTCACATATATTTCTATGGTGTCTATGATATCATATCTCTAGGAGGTCAAAAATTCAAAGCACAGTTTCCGGCTCTCCTTCTCTACCAGGTACTTCGTCCACTGACCCCTTGACATGAGTCCAGAATTCAAAATGTGCCACACCCAGTATTTTATAGTCAATTCACAACCAACCATTTTTTTGCCATATTTATATTACCATTTTCCGATCCTTCTCTGGCCTTTGAAATGAAAATGTACTTTTAGAAACTCTATAATAGAGCCTTCCAATCATGTGAAATGAGAAGCAATGCTGAAGCATGGTCCTCATATACTGTAGTTCAAATAGGACTGACGTGATCAAGGACCTTGATATAAATAAAGCCAGCCGCTCATTACTTATTTTAGGATCTGCTCAGCAAGTTGATGAAGAGTCACATATGCTTCAGTAATCTAACGCCAGAAAAGGCACAATGGTTTAATTCATATACCATACACTAAACTTTACAGGTTTGTTACAAGCTAGTCATCTTATTGTATATTTTAGGTGCTTCTCTTCATTACTTCACTGACTGTGGTGTGGGTCTGTGTGTGTGGGTCTGTGTGGGTGTGTATGTAATGCATTTTGACATCATGATCTCAGCTTGCAATGCATACTTTTTTTCTGAAAACTCCACAAAGACTATATCCCAAAGATTTCCATTTGGAAACACAAAGGAAAATTCTTTTTTTTTTATGTTACAGGTTTTTAATGCACTTCAAAAGAAATGAAGAGAGCAATTTGAACATATTCATAGTATCCAGCACAGTAAAACACTTCTGGATAATCAGCTTTTATTTGTGTACATCGCATTATGCCTGAACTATGCATTTTTTTGTAAAAGCAAAACTATTTTGTACAAATAAAATACTTTTATACTTTTTAAAATTTTGAGTCTGCATTTTTAGCCTTTTTGAGTTTGTTCAGTTATGCACTGCTGTTATAAGTTCTTTATACTCCATTTAAGATGAAGTAATGCGATATTTAATTAACTCATTACTTTCAAAACTCTCTTCAAATGAGTTTAATTAACTTTCAATACATTTTGAGTAAAGTTGACTGTTGAGTTTTATAGAGTAGACAAACATATCAGATCGGTTATTGGCTTCAGTTTTTATCATCCCAGCTTGCTGTCTAAAATCAAACATTTCTTAAATCCCACCATGATGACTGTCCACGCTTGAAGAATGTTTCAGAAAGCATCTAAGACAAAAACAGAATTCAAAAAATAAAATAAACAAGTAAATGACAGGATGAGAGTGTGGTTTAACGTCACAAAAATCAGATGAGGGCTTTTCTTTTTCTGAATTGCTTTTTTAATTTGTCAGTAGGGTTTAGGGAAGGAGGAGAGCGGGTCTTTTTAATATTTTTTCTTTTTAATTATATATTTTTATATGCAATGATATTCATACATGTCTATGTGCCCCAAATATCCAAACACTTTTTGCAGCAACTGCAATCCCTGTTTTTCCTAACTAAAATTAGGTGGACCCTCCAGACAGACGGGCCCTTAGTCCATTAATGGGACACGCCAGCTATTTAACTCTCAGTGCTGAGAGTGAAGGCAGGCTTTCTTCCACCAAACAATGAGAAACGCAGTGACCGGAGAGTAGCCTAAACAAAGAGCTGCCTGCAGGGCACCAGCAGTCCAACACCGGGTTGCCGCCCTCACGCTATCAAGCCACAGTTTCCAACCCCTCTCACCTGGACCCAAACAGAAGTGGTTTGTGACCCCCATCACCGTAAAGATGCCCAAAAGTCAGCATTCTACGGACGCGCAGTTTGTGTGAGCGCGAGGGCGGGCGCGCGCATCATCTGACGTAGCGCCGTCCACGTCTCTCAGCGCTGCGCTGCTGTTGCGCTCAGTATCTTCACCACAAAATCAACCCAAACGTCAAGATTGTTCACCGTGGTTTGACATCCTGATATTTGGGAGCCGTAGACATGACATTTATCGTCAATGTGAGTATAAACGTGCCGCTGTTTTCATCATTTGAAAGGAATGTGGTAAACATGGTGCGGTGGAAGCTAACCGGACTGCCCGCTGGCAAATCTTACATCACTGCTTCTGAATCATATTAAACAGAGATTGTGGTTTTATTAGTTATTAACGCGACATTAATGAGGGTTGTGTTGTTTTTAAATGGTAACGTTAAGATACAGGCGTTTTTGACGTTTGCGCGTGCACCGTTATGTCCGCTCACATACGCCCGTTTTTATGCGTTCATCGTTCATGCGTTAACATTAAAGGTCGGCATGATGGGCTTTTACTGTAATACAGATGATTTTCCAAGCTTTTAGAATAGCGATTTATGATCATCATTACACAAAAGAAGCACCTTGGGATAGAAAAACAGACAGGCAGTTCGTTGTTTTCATGCTGATTTGACATCGTTTATTTATTTATATGTCAATTAGGCCTTCGCTGTTTTGGTGCATTACATGTAAGTGAAGAAAAAATGATCATAGAGCTGTTAAAATCAGTAAATAGGGTGACAGATACAGGGCGTGCTGCTGTTATGTCAAATGTGCCATCGTGATTCGCTGAGGGCGCGCGCGTGTGAGGCCTGTGTTTGCGCATATCGATCACAGCACCAGCGGTTTCATAATAAACACAGGCTCATCATCACCTCAAATCTCTGGCCTGCACTTATTTTATTATAAGCGATACGAATTATCGAATAAACACTGCATTGAACAGCATATAAAGGCTTTTTGATGTACACGCTCTGTATTTGATTGTTGAAGGCTGCTCATATGGGAGATTGTTCAGTATACTTTTGTTCTGTACCACAATATGATTGTAAAGAAATATGCCGTAATATTTGCATTGAAGAATATTATAAAATAAGTAGTTTTTTTGTAGTTTTATAAAGTGTCATTATTGTGGTGGTTATTATTGTAAAAAAGGTCAAGTTTCTTTTTTTATGTGTGTTGGCTTGTAGATTACTTGCTGCGTAAGCAAGGGCAAGGGTTTATCTTTCTCCAGAAAAAAAGAAAAGAAAAAATCACATTAGACTACACATACCATATCCACCTGCATTTGTTGATTATGTTATAAATAAATGCAGTGCAAACATGTACAAACATTTAACCCAATAGTTGGATTTGTCTCAGCACTTTTAGAGCACAGTATCATAGAACATTCATTTACTTCTCAGAGGCCTCTAAAGAAGACTTGCACTAAAGGTGTCATGAAATCAAAATTTACATTATTTACCTTAACTCGCATTGATATTCTTGAGGTGAAAATTGAATCTGTTTAATCCAAAGAAAAAATATATATAAATCTGCAAGTTAATCCACTGTAAATATTGTCTTTGTTATCTGTAATCAAAATGTTTGCTGAAAAACTACATTAGCCTCTTAATAATTCTGCACTAGGCATGGTACTATAACCGCTTTCAAGGTTTACTGAGATTTGGAAATTTCAAGGTTTTTAAACCATCAAAGTTTTCTTTTATACCATTTCTAAGGTATATGTAAGTTTTGTTTGTTTTTTAGATGTTATTCACAACTACACTGAAAAAAATATACAAAGATTGTTCTTTTGCATTTACAAATTTTTGTTAAGTTAAATGGTTGTAACAAGGTTTTTGGGCTGAATTTAAACAAACAAATTAAGTTGAACATTTCTAAATGTACTTTGTTTAAATTCAACACATATAAATTGTTTGCAACAATTTTGCAGACACCCTTTTCAGTGTATTTTATCTATTTTTTATGGCAATAGTATTTCAAGCAGGAAAGAAACCCTTGCATTAAAAGCTACTTGTCCAAAATATTTAAAATGTTTCTTAAAGTAAAATATATTGCGTTTAATGGTGGAAAACGTTGTTGTTTTTTACCCAGACATTTAAAAAGAACTTGTTAAATACAATACTGTGATACTGTGAAATCGTGATATTTTTATTCAAGGTTATCATACTGTCAAAATCTTATACCGCCCATCCCATGCCTATTCTGCTTAGCAAATTACACTAATCAGAGTGTAGTGAGCAAAGAGCATCTTTAGCTCCATTACTCTAAGAAACATTGAGTGACATGATCAGTCAGTTATTCTCTCTATGCTTTCTAAATTTATACAGAGAATAGTTTTCATTTCTTCATTTAATTTTTTTATTTGATTATGTCATTCATGAGATTGTACATAGTTCTTTACTTAATTAAAGCCAGTGATTTGTTTAGTCTTATTTTAATTTACCACTTTGCTTCAAATCATATTTGAAATGGGATTCAACACCTTGCTAATTTGTTCAGTTACTGTCTTATAAGGTTTTAACAAATACACTGTAAAATCCCCCTTTTCAAAAAAGCCCCAAAAACAATAGAATAGAGAAGTGGCATTAATCTTAGGTCAACTTAAAGGGATAGTTCAACCAAATATTAACATTTCCTCACACCAAGGGACTTCTGAACTTTTGTCCAGCATTCTTTTTTGCATTTCTTCTTTTGTGTTCTTTCTTCTTTGCAACACATGTTTGGGACAAGTAAAGGATGACAGAAATATCAGTTTTGTGTGAACTATCCCTTTAATATCTTACAACGATCTGAGAGCAATGTAGAATTTCACATGCTGTTGGATGACAGTGTAATTATTACAATAGCACAATAGTTTTACTCTCTGGAAAGCTTTTATTATTCCAATGTACAGAAACTATACTGAATATAGGATTTATTTTCTGTTTAACAAACGGACACAGACTGAAATCTGTCTCTTCCCGCCTCTGATAGAACTTTCTAGTCGGATTGCATCTAACAAAAGCAGCTAGTGTTCAAGAGATGAGTGTGAGATGTTGATTTCCTCTTTTAGATTGAAGCTTATTATTCCTTTTTGAGGGGTCAGATTGGCCATGGCACTATCATATAGTAAAACGTTCTGTATAAGGCACCATATTATGATTTTCATCACAAATAACATTGCTTAATCCATAGAAACCATAATTGCACCTGATTTAATAGGTTACACTGGTGTCTGTTGATTTTATTTTGATTTGCATGAAATATAGATTTGGTTGGATTTTGTGGGTTTTACTTGATTAAACTACCCGAAAAAAATCATGCAAAGTAGTCAGACATTAAGTAAACTCTTTTTTTATCACATGAAGGGTATTTAGAGACTGTTTACACATCGTTTTTTGACTTTAATATCTTCTGTTATAAGGACTTCCAGGGTAAAGTCATAGTTTCCTAAATGCCTGTTTGAAAGCAGCATTTCTTTTTTTAAAGTCTTGAAATTACTGTATTTATTGATTGATTGCAACACAACATGCACTTCAAATTTTCAGTTAATCAGTCTATATTTTAGTATAAATTGCCTATTAATCCTCCTTTACATGTTAACTAATAGTAACCAATCTGCACATCTAGTCCTAAATCATTTAAATAGCACAAACACTGTTTTTCTCTTGAATGTTTTTGCATCTGTGTGTGTGAAGCATGCTGTCTTGTTAGAGGGTGTCTGCAGCTGTCTGTCTGATCTTGTAGCTAAACGCCCAGACTGTGGAATGTAGTTGCTGTCATGGCCTGTAGTTATGTAACCCTGCATGAAAGGAGAGAGAGGGGGAGATTTTTCTGCCCCCTTAGCCATCTCTCTGTCGCCTTTTTCTTTTATTTACTACCACAATAGGTTAGGATGTTGATGTACAGTAGCTCAGCTGCTGCGGATAAAAGTATCAGCCAAATAATTATCTAACCATCTACTCCCTACAGTTTGTCTCAGTAGCGTATGACTGATTAGATGAAGTCAGGCTAAACTGAGTCATGAATTGCTGGAAATAGTTGCCTCGGTCTGTATAAAATAACTTAAGGTCTAAGATACAAGAGGATTTAAACACAATGCCAATTTAAAGTACACTTGAAATTAAAACTAACCATATTGATTTTGTTAGCTCACATTGCTAATTTTGTGGTGAATAATTTATCCGTGCATGTCATAATGAAAAGAAAGATAGTTTACTTTTGTAATCAATAATTAAAGTCTGAAAATGCACTTTCTGTTTGTTTTTAGGTAAATTCTCAGATTACGTCTGTCTGAGGTATTGGGCGTGGCTAACATACTTAACCACGCCCTTTTAAATGTCAGTTTTGACATTGTTATGACAACAAATAAAAATGGTGAAGAGGAGGTGTCTGTTAGGTTGTAATAACTCTCCCGAAACCCTTTTCCTGAACTTTCTGAATGAAATGCCTACTTTACTACATCAAATAGCTTGCAGTAGAAACAAGCCACGTTCACTGATTACCATTTAATATTCAGTTTCTCTAAAACTGCGTCACAATACAAAAAATATATATAAAAAATAAATGGTTAGCAGCTTTCGGTTTGAAAAGTGGAACTCATCTGCAATGGACAAATTTGTGGCTGGCTTAATTTTTTGAAATTCTCATTGCAGCGCATTATTTGACTGAATTTTATAGAATTTTCATCAGTTATGACATCTAATTATGAGATAGTCCACATTGAATCAGCATTGATAGACAGAAGGTCTTGTGAATACAAGAGAGATCATGTGTGTGCATGTCAATGACAAATAAAAGAATAATTTGAAAGTAAATAAATTAGCTGTCTTCATTGATTAATTAATTAATTTATTCATTCATTCATTCATTTTCTTTTTGGCTTAGTCTCTTTATTAATTATGTGTCACCACAGCGGAATGAATCGCCATCTTAATAATAATAAAACAATAATATAATTATTATGCAAAGAAAGTCCCTTAATGTTGCTTTGAACATTAAGAAATTGAATAAAATTAATAAAAACATTAAAGACTGTGCACATAATGTAAACGTTCATAAAGTTGTTGGCCATATTATGAAAACTTAAGATTCATACCTGTCAACACTGGGTTAAAAATACAGCATAACACCCCTTTTCTATTTTTACACACATCTTAATCTCAAAGTTTCCACTTTTGGTCTTTTTCAAATTGTGCGTAGAGAAGCCAATTGTGCATAAGTGTATCATTATGGAACACATCTGACAGTCATGCAGCATTACATAAATTGTCTGATTCGGAGGCTGGATAGGAATGCAGCCACTTTATATTAATTTTCAAAGTGCTTACAAGCCCAAAAAAATAAAAATAAAAATAATGAAAGAAAAACTGTTGAAGAGTTCTGGCAATTATGACATTCGAGATCAACTGTGTTGATGTTATTGCCACCTTTTATAGAAAGATTTAAAATGCCTAAATGGGGTGATAGTGGGATAGAATCCGATGGTATCATAAATGAGCTCAACAGCGGAGAGCAGTCAGAGTTTAGCAGCTGTTAAACACATGTGCTCACACTACAAAAAAAGGCAACTGTCACTCATAGCAATTGCTATGGTTACTACTGATGTTTGGGGGAAGCGCATTTATTTCAAGCTGTGATGACAATAGCCCCTTTTAAACAGTGATACCAGTAAAAATCTGGAAAATTTCCGGAAAGACTTTACCGGTATATACAAAAAAGCGATGTTCACACAGTCGAGGACGTTACGGAATTTTTCCGAAAAAGAGCATTTACACATTCGTTCCAAAATACTGGTAAATTCTAAAATCATTAACCAGAAATGACCTCTAAACGGCTGGGCTTGTATTTGTAAACATTTGACTACATTAAAAACTCTGTGGATGGATCAGTATTGTGAACAACTCCGATGAAAACATATAGAGAAACACTTTCGCATGTCGAGATGTACATGAAACTCATGGGCTGTTTCACGGGCACACGCAAAGCTTGAATGTAAGCAAACAACGGCTTATCATAAGCATCTTATCGATAATTATTTACACAGTTGGCATTAAGATGAACATATAAACATTATCTGCCTAATTTCTAGCAACTAAATGTGTCTGGGGAAATATTCAAAGGCTTTAATTCCCATTAACCACACGGACGTAAATGGACGGACGTGACTGTTCTGATTGGCTAAAGCAGACGTCTCATGTCAGCACACTCTATAGGTGCATGCGCTCTTTCCGGCAATCTTCCTTCTGCATTTACACAGTGCAGCATTCTGGCAAATTACTGGTAAAGTTACAACTTCTCTTTCCAGAAAATAGCCAGAAAAAATTTACCGGTATTTTCAAAAAGGGCCTGTTCACACATACACACCTTTCCGGAAAATTGCCGGTAATTTTCCGGAAAGGTCTGTATGTGTGAAAGGGGCTAATGACTGGAACTACATGTGTGTGGATGAGAATATATGATTTTCTTGTCCAAAACACCTGCAGGCCGATGGGAAGACAAGTGTTATGTAATGAAGTTTAATCTCGCCAAACTACAGAGGATTCTGACTAAGAGATGGTGTTAGCACTAGCAGAGGTTCTCTTGCTGTTGTATGACACATCTGTCTAATGGATTTCTCTCTGTATAAAATGCACATAATTACATTAGATTGATATTGATATTCTGTGTTTTTTATATAATAGGTTATTGTCAATATATTAAGAATTAACCTCAGGTAAAACTGTGCGAAACCTTCGTAATACTTAGATGATAAAGATAATAAAAGTTTTTATTATCTTTATTATTAAGCTTATCACAACAAAAATGAATGTTAATACAATGTTATTATAATGCTTACATGTCAAAGTTTTAGGCCATTACAAAACAACAGTCTTTTCCTCTGTTATTTAATGGCACCGCTCTGGTTTATACTATTGATTTTGTCTTGTTACTATACAATGGGATGACTGTCACACTTAAAGGCACACTCACACATAGAGGCTTTCAGCTGATGTAATGTGCTCTACTACTCCAAAGAGAGAGTTTAAGGTCATTGTCAAGCTTTGCACGTCCTATTACTTTTTGTTGTACTGTATGTGTCTGCCCACTCTGGGCCCTAACAACAGGTCAATGATCCACAGCCATTTCCTCCTTCAAGCTTTCCGTCTGTCTAAAATAAGGTCATGGTCAACATTCATTCCACCCTTCCTCTCTCCAGCGAAGTTTGAATCATCTCTACACCAGAATATAAATATCCATGCATGGTCAAATATCAACTTCTGGTTAGCATGTATGTGCCAAAGTTTTTGTGCAGGATTTCTCTTTTTTGAGTTCAGCGTTCATACAGTTAGGCATGGGCCGGTGTAAGATTCCAAACCACAGTAAACCTTAAAACCCACGCCTACATACAGTACTTTCTTGAACATTTGGAGTCCTATTCTCTTCATGTTCTCTTCTTTTTCATTTCTTTATGACCTATTTTAACACACTTAATCTGTTTTTGTCTGTTTTTAATCATTTTTATTATTAGTTTTTATTTTTCTTATACTTGTCTCTTTTATTCCTGTTTATGTAAAGCACTTTGAATTGCCACTGTGTATGAAATGTGCTACATAAATAAACTTGCCTTGCCTTGCCTTGTTTTTATGTCCATTTACATCAGGGGTGCTTGATTAGCTGGTTCAGGCTTGTATAATTGGAGTTGAAGATAAAATCTGCAGGCCATCGGCCTTCCAGGACTGAGTTTGGGCACCCCTGCTTCACATAAAAGTTACTATTTAGAAATAGAAGTGAGATACTTTAGTTTGATGTATGTTACAATCCTATGTTTGTCTTGTCTCATCTTATAGCACATCTAATTGGCCACTTCCAGCTTGCTTGTTCCTGATTGGCCTACAGCAGGGATGGCCAACCCTGTTCCTGGAGAGCCACCTTCCTGCATATTTCAGTTGCTACCGATATCAAACACACCTGAACCAATGAATTAGGACCTGAACACCACGTGATAATTACAGGCAGGTGTGTTTGATATGGGTTGCAACTGATATCTGCAGGAAGGGGGCTCTCCAGGAACAGGATTGGCCACCCCTGGCCTACAGTGTTTTAAAAAGCCATGACACTACTTCCTTGGCAGCCATCTTGTTTTTGGTCACTTGCTTGTGTTTGTTAAAACGTTTGTATGTGCTATAGTGCAGTTTTTCACTAAATGTATTAATCACATTAAAAATCAATAATTAAAAAAAACCATAATCCACATTCTAAATCCATTATTATCAACTGAATGTGAGCAGAAATTATGCTGTGAACTTTATTTTCTGAAGTAATAATTGTGTCTCAGGTAGGCTTAGCACGATACTGGAATTTGGTACTAATCTATACTGAAGTTTTTAAAACGTCCATTTGACATTTGAGCGCTACTGAGCACGTTCTTAAACAACGCTGATTTGCTGCTGTGTCGATGTGCTCAATAGAAATGACTGTGATTAGCCGTGAAGGTCTTCAGTTCACTGAACTCACCGCTGTTTACTGAGTGAATCCACAGATATAGGGACATTGAAGCGTTGTAAAGTCACATCGATGAGCTGGTTGGTCTGTAAACTGACATATCAGCGATCCGCTGATGAATCACGGCTTTAAAAAGCTTCAGTGTCCCTGTATCTGTGGTTACACTCGGTAAACAGTGGTGAGTTCAGTGAAACAACAAGATACCCAAGTAAAATATAATTTCCTATTAGCATCAAATAATTTAATTCAATAGGACAGTTTATAACAAAATCTTGTCTTGCTTCTTTTTTCCCAGATGTTTTCCTTCTGCCAAGAAAACCTTTACTTTAATGTTCATCACTCTCCAAAACCACGGATTGGCATTGGACGTGTCAACTAAAATCCTCTGAAAACCCCATTCTGTAAATATCCCAGTATACTCTGTCTTCGCCCACACTAGAAGACAATGGACAGTCCACCTAAGCTTGCAGGAGAGACTCTTATTGTCCACCACATTCCGCTGGTTCACTGCCAGGTTTCTAGTTCACGGAAGTGCTGTGGTAGTTCATTAAAAAGGAACAGTAATCCTTTCAGCTGTCCGGAGAACCTGGGATTGAGTCGGACGACCTCCCTACCTGAGAGAGACATTCTTCAGCGGGAGGCACTGGTGTACAGCAGTCTCATACAGACCTCAAGCAGCAGCCTCAGCTCTAGTGACACTTTTGGGGATGGGGGGATGAGAGTAGGAGAGAAACGAGGAAGGGGAGGAAGGGAAGGGAGTATGGCAAGTGACACTTCCTCTTTCACCTCAAGCAATTCTGAAGATCATGCTCAAAGCCTTTCGATGAAGACACATGAACGGCCAAGGCGCAACCCCTTTCTTCTCAACACTGAAGATGAAGATGATGAGGATGAAGACAATCTAAATGGATATTTGGAAGACTCCTCTTTTCACTTGCATGGAAATTTGCATGAAATCTCGAATGCTATGCTTTCAAATGAAGACCTGCCACCTTTCCACCTACATGACCTTGGGTTCACTGCTGAACCTTTTCTCTTGCATGAGTCTACAGAAAAACAGTGGTGTTCAACAAATGGACCAAGTAGGGAAGCAGAGAGTAGAGACCATAAAAGTGGGACTTTTGATTTGTCTACTCACATGGAGGGTCTGAACATGCTGAGATTAGATAGCCAGAGACGCCATGGAAGCAGTGGTTCAACCCTTTCTATGGACTGTGGTGAGCAGGAATGGGGTGAGGATGATGATTATGAGGACCACTCCATGCAGGGGGGAAGAGGCAGCTCAGAGTCTTCCAGTCTGGCAGCACCACACTGCTCATGCTGTGGCCTTTCCCAACCATACTCTGAACCTTTTCAGGAATTTTCTGAGTGTCACCAGGGCTATGGCAGTGATTCCTCCTGCAATAGCTCAGATGGAGTACTGGTTAACTTCAGCACGATTTACAACAAGATGAACAATGTTGTCCCAGCTAAGCAGTCCCTAAATATCAACAGTTCCACTGAGCAATCCTGTGCCTCATCTGTGTCTGAGCTTGTTGGGATGTGCGGGACAGAATGTAGCAGTGGACGTGGCGCTTTCTACTTAGACCTTCACACCTCCCCAGTCGAACCCCCTCAGCATCCTTTAGCCACACAAGAACATGCAAACTCTTCCTCTATATCTCAGCAACAAGGTGCCACTTTGGAAGTAGATGCCAACTGCAACTCCTACCATAACATTCTTGGAAGTGAGGGACTGTCGTCTGCTGAAACCTCTGCCAATGACCTCACTTCGTGTCTTCAAAGCCAAGCTCGCTTGGTTGTAGCAACACAGAATTACTACAAGCTTGTGACATGTGACCTTTCTTCCCAGTCCTCTCCCAGTCCTGTGGGATCATCGGTCACAAGCTGTTCAGATGAGCACAGCAAAGGGAGTCCCACTCAACCAACAGAGTACTACTTATTTCAGCAGATGAAAGAGGATGAAGAAGAGGAAGACACAGAACTGGTATGTTGTTCAGTGTTCTATTTAGCATTAGCATTTTGTGCTGTCTTCCATGCTCTATTTCTTTCTTAATTTTCATTTGACTTCTAGGGCAAGGCTGATAAATCCATTGATTAATTCTTGGAGTTTTGGAGTGCATTGTGTTTGTCTATGGAATCAATTTTGGTCTTAGTATTTAACAGCATATGACACTCTAGTATAGTTTTTAACCTAGTGAGCCCGAAGAAGAGCAATTGTGCTTTCGGTCATGTACTGTAAGTGGTCAAATGAACTTGCTCCATGCCTTTTATTGCACAGGATGTAATGTAAATGCAATAGCAAATACTTAATGTTTGTTTTCAGGCTGATTCATTCTTCTGCATCCAGTGCACGCATATGCTTCGCCGCGGCCTTTGTATGGTCACATAGCCCTCACCGTGGCTGATGCTGATGTGCACCTCTTTAAAAAATGTAACCACATGTTGCAACGTAGCATAGTGCAAGCTCTGTGATTGGTCAGCTTGGTAGCGATGAGAGTGTGGGCTGGGTTGAGAGCCGTACAAATCTGTTGGCAAGTGTTATTTGCAGAGCAGCACAAACAGCACGCAGAAGTATAAATGCACGGCCACGCGCAAGGCTTGCACCTTTGATCACGCCAATCACTGATGCAGAAGTATAAACCAGCTTTTATGTTCAAGTGGTATGTGTAAAAATTGACTGTGTGTGTGTTTGTAAAGTGTACAGCACCATCTGGTGGTAAAAACTAAGCTCAGAATTGAGTCAAGATAAGTTTGCTTTGAGTTCTGAATCATTTATTGATTTACAGTGCATCAATTTATTGTCCCAGGCCTATCTCCTTCCTTACATGCTTTATCTATTCTTTTTTCAGAATGAAGAAAATGACCCAACTGACATTGACTCTATTCATGAGAATGTAATTGAGGGGCAGGTTTATATCAACATCTCTCCACCTACAACAGCCTGTAATTCAGTAGCTGCTTCGGGGAGCAGTCGACCTCGCTCTCGAAGCTATGATCGGAACTTGGACAAGTCTCCATCTCCTCGTCTTGGATCCTTGGAGCGCATGCTCAGCTGCCCTGTTCGGCTCAGTGAGAGTGCAGACCCAAGCCCGCCACCTCCACCACGTGTCACTTCTTTTGCTGAAATTGCAAGGAATAAGAGAAGAACCGGAGGATCGCCATCTCAGAGGAGTGGGACCGAGGCCACGTCCACACACTCTCACTCCTCTGGAGAGTTCTCGCCCATCCTGGAAGGCCTTCCTGAAGGTCAGAGCCATAGCTTGCCACCTCTGACTCGATGTCATAGTCAGGGGAGCTGTGACTTGTCCTCTTCATATAGACCATGGAGTACGCCACTGCGAGAATCTCCAGGGGGAATGGGAAGACAGACTAGATCCAAAGCAGAAGGTAAGGGAAAGTATCATCTATATTAGACAAATGTTAAATTGTAATATATGAAATAGCTGGCTCATTTATTTATTTATTTGAGACTGACTTTTTTGTAGTCTCACTTACATTGTATTATCACCAGATTTTTTTTCTAATGAAATGTGTTAGCTGTTTAGCTCCTGCTATTCTGCTGTTTACTTTTTATTGCTTAAATAAAGCTATTGTGATGCCAATTTTAGGACTTTTCTTGACTGCTGAATGTATTGATTGGGTAGCACCATCATTTTATTTTCATAATCGTATTTACAGGTAACAATCTTCTAGCATTTCAGCATTTTTTAGTATTTCAGACCTAGCTAATTAGTGTTAGCCTATGTATGCTGAGGGATTGTCCATAACATGATTAATTTGTTTTATTTTCCAAACTAATATGGCTAGCTACCACTCTTTTCTTTAGTTAAATGTTGTTAAGAAGTGTTGCTAAGTTGTTCTGGGTGGTTACTAGAGGATTGATATGAAGTCAAAATAATTCAGCGAGAGATATTGCATGACTGTGGACCTACAAATGTAATTCAGTCATCCCTTTCTTATCATTAAAATTCATAAAGCTTTCTTCTCCAGTACTACTTTTTACCTGTTCTGTGTAGGAATTAATTGTCATATCAGTGTGCAGTAGAGTGAATGAAATAAGTATTTTCTTCATGTAGAACATTTTTTATGATAGCTAAAAAAAGGTACATCAATGTTCTTTAGGCTGCATGATTTGATGTTATTCAATGTTATTTTATTCTTTAATTGAATAGCAAGGGGTTAAGAAAGAAAGGGAGGTAGGCTTGGGTAACAGAGGTTGGTTTGTGTTACTGCAGTGCATGTTTATTTTCTTGGTGCTATGCTGCCCCTGTTGGCTCTGGTTGAGCACTGCAGTGTAATACGAGCTCTGACATTTGAGTACCCAGGCTTGTGTAGCAAACAGTTTGCGCAATATCCGAGTGACGTTTCACACACATTGTGTGCCGGTCAGAACAGGCAAACACACACACAGCCAGAGGTGTACACAGAGGAGCTCCACAAACAGACTGTTCTGGTCTCAGTTTTCTGATTGTTTTTGCATCTCTATTGGTCATTATGTTTTTGTAGTAGTGTTTTAAGGTATGTGTTTGACAGAGTTCTGTTTTTTGTTATATTCATGGTTTTGTTTCATTTTCATTAGACTCATGTCTCCTTTGCTATTGCTACTGATATGGCTTTTCTACTATGGGCTTTTCCAGCTGTTTTAAAATGCTGTGTCATTGTCTAGACTTTCTGGTTTAAATACACACCAGTTAATGTGTTTCATATAATAATTACATTTAGTCATTTTATTATGTTTGTTTATGTCTTCATTACTGCCTTCAATGCTGTTCTGCCACAGATGCCACAGGCATTTAAAGATTCTAATGTTGTTCTCAGTATTGAGCTCTCTTATTTTTTTTCTCCAACACCTCCTTGCTTGACACTCTCTATTCTCTTTCTCTCACTAGGTGGCCTGTCTAGCTCGACGGACTCCTCTCCAACTGTAATTCGCTATAGCAAAGATCAACGCCCAACCTCTTTACCTATCCAGCCCTTCACTTTTCAGCACCAGTTTGGGAAACCCCAGGCAAAGCCTATCCTTCCTCTTCTGGACGGATACATAAGCCAAATGCAGAGTCGAGGGGCTGCAGCACCAGAGGGTGATGAAGATGACTCTGAAGAACACCACAGGCCAGCTCACGGCACCTCCAACACACCTACAACAGTGCGGCCATCTCCACTGGGAAGCTATTCCCCAATTCGGCTCCAGGGTGCACCTACCTCTTCTGGAAATTGCTCAACATGCTCTCCGACTCCGAATGGTCCACGGCCACCACGTTCCCTCTCTTGCCCCATCTCTGCAGGTCTTCTGCCTCAGCACACCCCACCTGGAGTGGCCATACATACAGAGACTCCTAAACTTGCTCCATTGCCTCCAACACCACCTCCAGCTCCCCTCATGAAGCAGAGTCCATTGATGCCTGCGTTGCCCACTAGAAATCACTGCTTCCACCGGGGAAATTTGCCAGCGCTTCCCAGCTCTGGTCTAAGTCCTCTTGGACAGTTGGAGCCTGCACCGCAGGAAGAACCAGTAAAGGTTTTACCGGCATGCGTGACACAGCGACAGCCTAATGGTAGGTTTGGAGCATAAATCTATGAATTTAGTTCTAGACAACAATCTGTTGTACATTACTTGTATATATTTATATGTGTTTCCTTTAAAAAAATGATTTCTTGATTGATTACCTTCTGATTTAAATTTACATTTATTTACTTAGCAGATACTTTTATGCAAAACAACAAATACATCAGAGAGTTGCAGTATATAATGCTATGACATGTCTTAAATAATTTGATTTTATTTAACATTTTAAGTCACACAGACCTAAAGAACAGTATTTTCTGCCTTACTGAACAAAGCTTTAGCCTCCTTTCTCAAGGTCTTTGCACACCAAAGTCCGAAATTTTCATGTTTTTTCGTTTTCATATGCTAAAAATTTGTCACGTAAACAAACCTTGCACACTGAGTCCAATGCATATTAAGGAATTCATAATAAAAAACACAAAACATTCAAGTCAGTTCAAGCAGTGTTGCGTTGTTCTTCTCTCTCTTTTCCAAAATAGAAAAAGAAAGAGGAATAGGCTACATATTGTGTTTATCCAGTACTGCATAGAGAGAAAGGAGAGTTCAGCTCATTGTCACAGAGCTGCGCTGGATTATTAAAAGGCAAAGTTTATTTCAGGAAATCAGTGGAATTTAAATTCATTGCTTGTGATATTTTACACATTCACATGTGTAAGACACTGGCAGTACCATAGACAATATAATAGAAGGTGGTGCAGTGTGTTTGTATGCAGTGGTTACACTGCAAAATATGCTTTTCTTACGTAGATATTTTGTCTTGTTTCTAGTCCAAATATCTAAAAATTCCTAAATCAAGAAGCATTTTCTAGACAAGCAAAACATATTTTATTTATATATTATTATATATATTAATATTTTACTTGTTTTGAGGAAAAACTCACTTAATATTGGCATATTATTTCTTAAAACAAGACAATATATTTTGCTTGTCTAGAAAATGTTTATTGATATAAGAAATTTTAGATATTTAGACTAGAATCAAGACAAAATATCTTAGCAAGAAAAGCATTTTTTGCAGTGTATCTGTCGCTCAAACAACTGCATTTTGTATTTTAACTTTTCGCTTGTACGGTCGATTTGAACTGTCAAAACACCTCTTAAAATGCTGTTTCAGTTGCAAAAAGCAGAAAAAAATTAACCTGCCTTAATTTTTTCATGACGGATGAAAGTTTCAGAGGCAGTGTGTCAATATGATTCACACAACGTGAGGTCGAATTAATTTTTTTAAGTGCAAAAATTACAGATGAAAATTTTGAATTCAGTGTGCAATAACCTTTAGATCTTGACTTTTCTTTCCTTCAACTACTGATGACAACTTATCTTTTCTATCCCTCCTGTTTCTCCTTCTGCTCATTTTTTTTTATCACTTTGGCATTTTTCATAATTTCATCTTACCTTTTTTCGAAACATACTTGCCTCCATCCATCTTACTGTCCTTTCACCAATATTTCTTTCTTTCTCTTCATATTCCACCCATCCTTTCCCATCATCTCTTCCATTTCACCCCCCAGTGCACCACCTCTCCCCACAGGCACTCAAATGGAGAGAGTACAGGCGCAAGAACCCTCTGGGTGTGGAGCGCTGTAAAGATGGCCCTCATTCTTTCTCTTGTTCTTTGGAAACCAAGAGACCTGGGACTCGTGTCATGCGGCGCAATGTCTTTGATTTCCCACCAACCAATCAAGCACTCAGCTTCGGCAGACTGAATGGTGCTGAACCAATTTCTGTCACCCAATGGGGGTTGAGGGGTGGAGCTGGAAAGAGGGCTGGGGTGGGATCATGCTGTTTATACTTAGTTAATTATTTCTTAGTATGCCAGTGTAGTTACAATGAATCTTATCATCTGTCTGTCATTACCAGTTTGCATTGTTTAGCAAAGTAACTGTATTTGGTATATGCTTGCTTGTAACTTACCGATGTTGTGTTGTTTATAGGTCAGTCATTGAGGCAGCTGCCGCAGTGCTACAGCGACTTCCTGCCTGATTATTTCTCTCAGACAGAGCGCCCTCCTGAGGAGTTCTGCTTATCTCCTGACGCTCATACTGATGAATCCATCTCTATAGACCTGTTGCAGAAAAGAGGTGGGTGACTTAGTTAACACGAATTGTAAAACATCATAAAAAAAAGCTATTCGAATTTTTCAAAATGGAGGTCTAGCTGAGCTGTAAAGTTTGTAGAAAATGGTGTCACTTTATTTTGATGATCCCTTTTAAGCACACATTTAAGTATTTTAGGTTACATTGCAGCAACATGCCAACTAATTCTCATTAGAGTATTAGTAGACTGTAAAGCAGGGGTGGGCAAACTCGGTCCTGGAGGGCCAGTGTCCTGCACAGTTTATAATCTAATCAAACACAATTGCTTATAGATTTCTAATGATCTTGAAGACACTGATTTGCTTATTCAGGTGTGTTTGACTAGAGTTGGAGCTAAACTGTGCAGGACATTGGCCCTCCAGGACCGAGTTTGCCCACCCCTGCTGTAAAGGCTGATTTTTACTTCTGCGCCAAGTGCACGTGTACACTCCGGCGCAGCCTTCATGTGGTGGCATAGCCTTCACCGTGGCTGACGCCGATGCTGAAAAAATGTAACTACACCTCTCAAAAAAATGTAACTACACATCCCAATGACACATAGCGCAAGCCCTGTGATTGGTCCGCTAGGATCACTGACTAGTGTGGGCAGTGCTGAGAGCCGCGAGCACGATGTATCGATTGTTTACAAGTGTGGTGTCCCATGAAGGACCTCTAGATTGAAACTTTTTAGTTTTGTTTTTACCTTATGATTAAAGTTGTTGAACATCCGCCGGTTCCAGAGTTTTAGCTAGTGATCAGCAAAGCGAGGCTTCATGAAACCCTGAAACAGTCGAAGCAAATGTGTTGAAGCTTCGAAACGTTTCAAAACCTGTCTCTACAGTGACACCTACTGGTCGTTTTATTAATGTATTGCTCTGGAACAGCTACAGCAAAGAAACAGTTAAACAAATTAAGGTATTATACCCCACATTGTACAGTTGAGGTTACAAGTGATTTAGTTTTGAGAGTAGATTTGAGAGTTTCTGACTAGCATGCAGAGATAATGGGTTTGAATCAAGGGTGATGCAGCTATAGATGTAAATGTTTAAATGCTCTGTGCTTGTAACTTAATTTGTTTTAACATTGGTCTGGTTTCATCTGACTTCATGAATGAATGACTTTGTGAATGAATATGTCTTTTTTTGGTCCTAAAAAGTAACATTTATAAAATACATCAAACCATAAT
Organism: Danio rerio; assembly: GCF_052040795.2. Classification (NCBI taxonomy): domain Eukaryota; kingdom Metazoa; phylum Chordata; class Actinopteri; order Cypriniformes; family Danionidae; genus Danio; species Danio rerio. The sequence continues at coordinate 20,210,161 of NC_141025.1, forward strand.
TTTAGAGTATTTGTACAAGTCGGGATTCGAACTCCGGCCATTTGCAGCAGTTTCTTTGTACACACGCACGATCCACAAGGCCACAGGAAATATAAATTTATCCGACCCTGTCAGTCAAATTTTAATTTGCCAGGTCTCGAAACGCTACAGAAACCATCGATACTTTGAACTGCTTTAGTCACATGACTTGGTGTTTCGAAACAATTGAATCACATGACCTGGGTGTTTCAAATCCTCCGCCGGTGTAGTGTTTCGAAACACTTGTGCTTCAGGATGTCGACATTGTGTCGAGGTGTCAGTTTCACGTCAGCCTAGTCTTAGCTACTGGTAGCATTCAGAAAAAACAAAACACTGGCAAAGAAACTCGACACATGACAAGAGGACACAAGAGAAACAGTTGAAACTTACTTTCAGCTAGCGTTTCGGAAGTGTTATTGCACAGCATGCAGAAGTATAAAATGCACGAGGCAGGGTCACGCCGATCACTCCATGCAGAAATATGAACCAGCCTTAAGGTTATAATTAGGGTTGGTGTAATTTGAAATGTACTTGGAAAGCTTCTTACTGTAAGGAAAATGTCTGTTGGTGGAACAATGTCAGCAGTTAATTAGTTGGCATGTTGTTGCAATGTTACTTACGGTCAACAAAATGTGCGAAAGTGATACCAAAAAATAATAAATAACATCCATTATGTGGACAAGTGAAACTTCAGCTCTTATTCTCTGTGTGGAAGAATAATGTTCTAACGCCGGTGTCATACATATACAGGACATTTTATCAAAGCTAATGAACCAATAACTTTTAAATGGTCCTTTGTTATTAGAGTTTACTTGCTGTTTTAAATGATTTTTTGTCAGCATTACATTTTTTCTGAATGAGTCTTGCACTGAAAGTTGACAGCAAATTGGAACATATTTAATGAAATACAAGGAGAAGATGGATTGCAACCAAAATGAATGGTTACAACCCCCTGATGTTAGTCTGATGTAATGAACAATTTAAAATAAATTTATATACAGAATTTATATATATATATATATATATATATATATTTAAAGAGCAAAACCTAAACAATGTCTAACTCCCCAGAAGCATCTAACTAACTAAATAAAAAAACACACAAAGAAGTCTTCAGAGTGTCCTAACTATCCTATTCTATCTATCCAAATAGTGCAAGGGGTGGTGTTCGTCCCTAACCTAATGTACAATACACAAGAGTAGTCCAACGTTTTTCAAAATGCGTCACATGACCTGCTTACCTGTCTGTTTCATCTGAGCTTCGTAAATGATATAAATGAACAAAACAGATAAACGGATTGATATGAATAGAAGACGTATAACGTAAACACACAGAAATGGGCAACAACAGAATACACAGTTAGACAGGGTTTTCTTTGAACGCAACGCAATAACACAGCAACAGAAACAAGAGGGACTGGTGAGGGGTCTGGCGTGCTCTTTTATGAAGGGTGGTCTTGGCCTATTGGAAATGACGTCAAAGTGACGTCACGAGGTAGGAAATGATTGACAGATGAACTGACCAATGAACGGAACCTGGGAATATGAAACAGATATGGGAAAACACAGAGAGAGTGAGTGAGAGAGAGAGAGAGAGAGAGAGAGAGAGAGAGAGAGAGAGAGAGAGAGAGAGAGAGAGAGAGAGAGAAACGCAAACTGGGCACAAGCAAATAACAATGGAAAAAGTATGAATATTGATCCTAAATGTACCTCTGACTTGCTTTTCATTTTAAACAATGCCTTGATTGACCTATGTTTTTTATATAATCATGCATACGTAAACATTAACCTCAGCAAGATCATCTTTAAAGCTTGATGTGGTTAATATGACCTTTAAAGTTGCGGTGAGCCCTGTAAGTCTTAAATGAATAATAGGACTATTGCAATGCTGTACACATCCACCTCTCTCTCATATGAATCTGTAGTGAATGTTAAGTATGCCCTTTTGAGGAGAATGTGAAACAGATGTAGGTCTCTTGATGTTGTTCCCAAAGGGTGCTCATTTGTTTCCTCTCATCTCACAGATTGACAGGTCACATCTCCAAGACCTCTTCAGCTGCTAGACTTTTTGTGTATTCGATTAGATAAATTAAATAATAGAATATTTTCCATCTTCTTTATGTGACCTTTTCTGTTAGGTTTGGTGAAAGCCATCAACACTGCAGTCGATCTGATAGTTGCTCATTTTGGCACCAGTCGGGATGCGGGTGTTAAGGTAGAACATAAAATGTCAAATAACCATCTTGAAAGTCAATGTACTTGGGTTTTAGTGCCACACTAAAAAAACGTTGGTCTACTTTGCCTCTCTTACAGGCCAAATTGGGTAATAGCTCAGTTAGTCCGAATGTGGGTCACCTTATTCTGAAGTACTTGTGTCCGGCCATTCGGGAGATACTGAATGATGGACTGAAAGCATACGTACTGGACCTGATCATTGGACAACGCAAAAACCAGCCCTGGAGTGTGGTTGAAGCCTCCACACAACTTGGTATGAAAAGGTTTTGATGTTTATCATAATGATGTTTTCCAGATGAGGATGCTACTAAAATAATGTATCCTTTCTCTCTTAGGACCTTCTACACGAGTTTTGCACAGCCTGTTTTCTAAAGTGAGCCAGTATTCTGAGCTGACCAATCACAGTATGAGACTCAATGCCTTCATCTTTGGCCTGCTAAAGTAAGCTTTTTTCATTTCCCCCCCGTCTTTTCATCTAGCTGCTTTCCCTTTCAGTCGTTCTAATGACATTAATCTTTACACTTCATATGAAAGCACATTCTTGTACCTTTCATCACTTTTTTGTTTATTAAAGCATCAACATGAGTTTAAAATGAATTTCTAATTTTCTCCAATACAAATTCTTTATTGTGCAATTTATCAGATTCCTTGCATAGCTTTGTCATTAAATATAACCTTTCAATCGGAAATGCTTCACATTAATGAAGCAAAATGTGACTTAAAATGTGTCTTTTTGAGCTGTTTGATCATTTTTAAAGTTGTGTTTTCTTAGAGAACCCAAGTTTGATATATAGTAGCAGTCCTCTTAGAAACCAGTGCTACATTTTAATAGAGGAACGGCTTAACTGGTCTTAATCTGGTCTTTTCATCAGTGGTCTTAATCTTATCTTTTAGGAGTTTCTGAGGTGATAAATCTGTCCATCATGCAGTATATTATCTTGATATAAAGATTACTGACATAGTTTAAACAAGTAAATTACCTGACAAACGTCTTGTTGTCGATCCCAGTTGTATGAGCAACAAATAATAACTTGACTTCTAGTTAATCATAAGGACAAGGTAGATTTTTCTACCTTAGATAGATCTGTTGAACTGCATCCCAACCATCACAAATACTGCAGAAGACCTATTGGAACCCGCATAGACTCAAGAATCTCACATAAATCACTCAAGTTTGGTGAAGGAAAAATCATGGTTTGGGGTTACATTCAGTATGAGGGCGTGCGAGAGATCTGCAGAGTGGGTGGCAACATCAACAGCCTGAGGTATAAAGACATTTGTGCTGCGCTGCCCATTACATTACAAACCACAGTAGAGGGCACATTCTCTAGTAGGATAGCACTCCTTCTCATACTACAGCCTCCACATCAAAGTTCCAAAAAATCTTGATGAACTCCTGCTTGATGAACTACTTGATGGGAGTCCTGCAAGAACGATTTCTTTGCCATTCTTTGCCACTTTATGCACCATGACTTTATATTCTATACTGCACATTATGTACACAGTACTGTACAGTGACAAGACTTTTGTCTAAGCAAAGTCAGACCTTACTTTCCTAATTGAATCATTAAAAATCAAGGCATGATCATATTTTATTTTGGTAAAAAAAAGCGTAATCTAGTGGGCTTTGCCTTTCATATATGCCACTTCTAAAACTGAATGATCACCTAGAAGTCAAGTTATTATTTGTTGTTCCTAAAACTTGGATAGGCGACAAGACTTTTGTCAGGTAGTGTAAGTATGATAGTTTAAAAAGCACAACAATGCAAAGTAAGCTCTTAAAATTTCACAAAGTAGTTCATTTTAATTGGAACTTTTTTTCAGCATTATTTACAATAAACCCATTTTAGTAATATTGTTTTAAATCTTGTCAAAATACCTGTAATACATTTGTTACTTACCTTTCAAGTAGCCTTTGCATTGAATGTCTTAAAATAGTGTCTTGGTTGCTCACTAGGTTTTAGAACAGATTGACTGTAGTTTTATCAGAACTCTAACAAGGCAGGCCTGGAAAAAATGGAAAAATCTTGCTGTCTAAAGCTCTGCAGTGTGTATTGAGAAGCTGTTAGAAGTCTTCAAAGGCTCCTATTTTGCTTTGATGGGCCTTGACATGGTTATCTAAGCTCCTGTGCAAACTTACTCTTTTTCCACCCCCATTAAAATTACATTCAGACACACATAGCTTTGATCATTAGTTTAAATTATGCATTCTGCAGCATGCTGAACACTCTCTCACTCTGTCTATCTCAGACTGTGCTGTGGTCACTCTGCTTCTTGAGATCAATACGGTGTACAGTAACCATATTCCAGTGTCCTTGAAGTTGCAGTGTTTCACTTTTTTGAAATAATTTCTTTAGTAAAGGGGCTTTAACACACCCACTAGGTCTGAAATCTGAAGTACTACTATAGTTAAAAGGTGCACTTCTTGAAAATATTTTTTTGGCCCATGCTTGCATTGGATAATATACTGACCCAACTCTGATATATAGTAATTAATTAAAATAATAATAATAGCCTATGGATAAAAGGTCGACCAGGTGGTTATGATGCCTGCTAAAGGCTTAAATAATTTTGTGTGCATTTTCCCATTCTAGAGCAAGAAGATTTTAAAAAAAGATTCTGGGAGTTAAGCATGCATAAGTTCTTTTGCACCATTGTGGACGTGAATGGTTTAAATCAGTGGTCCCCAACCCACCGGTTCTGGTGTTCTGTCAATTTGTCCTACCTTGTCAGATTGTCCTACCTCCCATTCAAAAAGTAGGAAGCACAATTTAATGATGTATGCTACCCATAAGATTTTGCTACCAATGTAAATTTTAATGAGGAGTAGTGTAGTGTGATATAAAGCTGTAATATCACCTACCTAATCCTTAACCCCAACCTCAGAACCATTCAAATACAGTGCTGGTAGCATAATCTTATGTCTAAAATGTGAAAACACTGGCATGTGGATTGATTGGTACCAGGCCGCACAAAAAAATCCTTAATCATTTTCATTTTATTTATTATCTGAGTCCGAACGATGTTTTATTTTGAAAAATCTTGAAAAACCTTATTCTCTTGGTTACGTTACATCCACTAAACTTTAACCCACAAGCTTGCAAAATGAAGTAAGAAAAGGTCGTCTTTGGAAAGTTTCTTTGCAAAGGGGAAAAGGCCCAGTAAAAGACTCACAAACTGCTGTCAACAAATCAGGTGAATCCAGTGTGTCTGTGGAAGAAGAAGATCAACTGCTGGAGATCACAAATGGCTGCAGCCGTTCACATATTGAATCTTTTCCGCGTGCAAGTTCCAATAAAGGCGTGCATCTTCTTTTTAATTTTTCTTATAAATAAAACTTGTATCAGAATTGCAGCAATGTTTTGACAGCTTGTTTAAGAAAACGGTTGATGGACGCTTACAAACCCTCTCCAACCACCCCTCCCCCCCATCCCCAAGCTGTGGTTAATTTTTGGTGGTGATAAAACTGTTGGGGACCACTCGTTTAAATTGCTTGAATACTCAAACTGGCCCCAGGCCATCAGACATTACTTATTGAGCCCTGGTATTCTTTAGCATTTTTATCACAAGGAGCCCCGGCTCCCTTCTCTTTATCTATTATTTCTGTTATAAGGCAGCAGTGAATTCTTGATTTTACAAGTCTTTTTTATATATTTTTAGCTTGCGATCTCTGGAATTCTGGTTCAATCACATTTATACGCATGAAGGTAAGACCTATTGCACTAATAGTTGATGTTATATTGTTTAACAGTAAAAGCAATCATAATGTAGAGCTAGGATTTGCAGGTTTCATAGTCTGTTGCCGACATATTTAAAATATTTAACATCTTTTATGTGTCCATCTGGCTTTCTTTTTCCACTCTGGCATGGTTTCGCAGACATCATAGCAGCACACTACCACCCATGGGGTTTCCTACCGCTGTCTCAAGGAGCTTGCCAGCCCCTTTTTGAAGAGTTGATGCTCTTGCTTCAGCCACTCTCACTGCTTCCCTTTGACCTTGACCTGCTATTTGAGCCACACCAGCTTCAGAAAGGAGAAGAACACCTGAGACGCAAAGAACAGCTGTGCTCTGCTCGCCAGAGCCTCGACCAATCAGATCGCTCCACTTTCCAACTCATGAGAGGCTGTGGAATGTTGGAGTCTCAGGAAGCGGGAATGCTGCCTCAGAGAGAAAGCTTCATGCTGAGAGATGAGGAGTGCCGGCTTAGGACTGAGGGAGTGACATTAAAAATGAAACAAGAATGGCAGAGGAGTGTGGGAGCAGAACGTGAGTTTCGGAATAAGGAGGATGGAGTTGGTAAAGAGTGCTTGCGAAAGAGTGACACAGGACAGATGCAAGGTGGAGGGTGCTGTGCTGCCAGAATGAAGGGAGTTGGAGAAGACAATGAGAAGGACAAAAAGAGAGAAAAAGATGGAGATGCAACCAAACAGAGAAACCGACAAGCTGGCTGGTGGTATCAGTTGATGCAAAGCTCACAGGTTTACATTGACAACTCTGCCGAGGGGTCGAAATTTGTCAAGTGGGAGAAGAGGAGGAAAGGAGGGGTTGAGAATCACCGGCAAAGCCATCCACCTCCTAGAGAAGGTGTTGTTGAAGGAGCTGAGGCCATTCAGCAGATGGATGAACAGGTGGAACACGGTCGGACCAGTAGTAGCAATATTAATAGCATTGGCCGTGGGGTTCTAAACCAATCAGCTTTGTCAGAACCCACCAAAGCCACAAAAGCGAAGCCATCTTGGATGGGAAGTCCACCGGAGTCAGTGCTCACTGAGCTGAAAAAGAGTAAGGAGAAGCAGCCAGATTGCCAGGATCCGAATGAAGGGCTTCAGGCCCAGCCAGAAGCAGAGGAGGATGGAACGGCTCAAGTGCTCCGCTGGGGACGACTATTTGGAGCTGGAAATGCAAGCAAGAAAGAAAAGATTGAACAGAAATCAGTCAGGAAACAAAGGTAACTCATCCCTTTTCAATGGAGAATAATCAGCTCTTCATCAGCTATAGCTTCTTATACCAATAAAAATAAATACAACAATATTGGTGTGATGGTACTGATCTGAATATTGATGGTACTGTTCCATCAGTATTGTTTCTCTGGGCTGTTTTTATAGATATCACATTAGATCCGGGGTGTCCACACTCAGTCCTGGAGGGCCGGTGTCCTGCATATTTTAGTTTCAACCCCAATTAAATACACCTAAACCAGCTAATCAAGCTCTTTCTTGGTATACTAGAAACTTTCAGGGAGGCATGTTAACGGAAGTTGGAGCTAAATTATGCAGCACTCTGGCCCTCCATGACCAAGTTTGGACACCCCTGCATAATATACTTAATTAGTTTACATTAGTAGTTTGTATATTCATTCGTTTTTCTTGCCAAATGTTAGATATTTTAGAATGAGTAGATTTTACACATTGACCCTTTTGGAAAGGCCTTTTTATTATGAATATGTAGCTAACTTTTCCACTCTTGTGTTCCCCTTAGATTGCCTTCAGGTTGGTTGAGTATAGATCATTCTGTGTTGGATCTGGTGGCTCAGTCTGTTGGAGTTCGGAAAAGAGCGGAGCAACAATCTTTCACATCTCAAAGCCAAGAATCCAACCTTGGCCCAACTGAACAAGCACAAACACAGACTCCCCAAACAAAGACACTAGCCCCACGGTAATGTCATTACACAATACATACGACTAGATTTACTCTTTCAGAAGTAAACCAGTGCTTTCAAGGCGGTTCAGAAGCTAAATCCCAACAAACTGTAGGAGGTTGATTAATATTAGTCTAGCGCTGCCTTGCAAATCTCTGTAATTGTGTAATTTAATTAGTGTTAAATGTCAAGTGCTACCATACATAACTAATTCTCTCAATTTCTTTCCCTTTGCTGTCTATATTTCCCTCTTCTTTCCATCTCTTCCAGGGAAGTGAAGGCGTTATGCCATCATATTGCCACAGAGCCAGGGCAGCTCAGTTTCAACAAAGGTGACGTGCTGCAGGTGCTCAGCAGGGCAGACTCTGATTGGCTGATGTGTGCTCTGGGCGATAGCCAGGGCCTTGTTCCCATCATATACGTCACCCTGATTGAAGACAGTCAGGAGCGTTGAAACTCAAGGGCCCCAATACAAACTGCAGTGGGATGCATTGGGGAATAAAGCGAAGGGTGCCAGTTTTTGGAATATAGAAGCTGCTGCACAAGAGATGAGTCTGACAGATTCATTTTGTGCTCGCATCTGTATGTAAACACCAACACACCACTACTTACACACAAACACCACACTTTGCTGTTGTGAAAGCACCCTGTTTGTTTCAGTGAACAGCAATGAGCCAACCAGTGAATAGAAAGTGTAGATCTAGTTACCGAGTAGTGAAATCGTTTGCAACGAGCCATCAGGTTTTGCAACTTAGCTTGTAATCATAAATGTCAATAGCCTTTTAAAAAGAACTAAAAACCAAATGAAGTTAGATGACACCACGGGCACATATGCCTTGTCTTTATTAAATACTATATGATTTTATGTAATCTAGATGTTAACCAATTCAATGTGTTGCGACCAACAGTGTGTGCATGTGCTCTTTAGAGGCCGTGCGTAACCCCAGTGGTCATTTGTGAACATCTCGTTCTCACAACATGAAGCTGATTAGTACATCACTGAATAACAGACGCCTCTGTTTTTAAGTCTACATAACGCAAAGATTGAATAAGATTCAATATTTGCTCAGCCTTACAGGACAAGGGAAATCTGTCAATCTAGATGCTTTTTTCCCCAACTTGTGCTGCTTTGACAGGTAAATAGATAAGCTAATGCTATCTTGCCCTTTCATTTCATGCTTCATCCACCAATAAGGGATAAATTACAGCAGGATTGGCAGCATGTAATGCAGTGCACTACAAATGTTCCTTCTTTTATTCCATACTTAATTTTAAATGTGCTATATTCCTTCCTATAACAGCCTTTGCACAATCTGCAGGAGATATAGAAAGGGAACATGTCTAATATTTATCTGCATTCAACTTTGGTTTAAGGAGTTCTTTTGGCCTATATTTATTAAGATAGATCAATGTGTAAATGACCGAAAGGATGTATAGATGGAATTAATAAAGTTTTATGTAAGTTTTTGATTAGCGAAAACTATTTTAATGGGATTTGGTTGCAGATCCCTTTCCCTTTTATACAGTCGGTTAATGAGATTATATTCTCCAGCTAACAATATGATCATTTGATTGAATATTATCCACAAATACGTTCACCTGCCATCTTTGCAGTGGAGGACAAAGATATTTGGACAAGCGCAGTGAAATACCCTATACAATACTGTAGCAGTAACCTGTTGTGCTTTAATTTAGGACCATTTGATGTGCTAAATTGAACTCAAGGAGAGGCCTTATGGAAGGGAATGTGTATTATGTATTTTATTATAGCATTAAATTGTTATTCCAGGACTTGAGGATGATCAGCAATTAAATTAAATCTCTGGCCCCTCAGTATGACACGATATGCTTTAAAGTAATATATATAACATCATATATTGATTTGATTATTTCAGATTGCTTTATTGAGTCGTCATCAGTGTATGATTGTCAAAGTATGTTTTGTTCAAACAGCTCTATGATTTTTTAATGATTATTTTCTATTTATAAAATGCATTAGTCATTATTTTGTGTGTTTGTAATTGTAAATATGTTGCATTCTTTTGTTCTCGAAAAGGGGAATTACATTATTGAGATGACTTTGTTATTAACAGCTTTTAACTCTTAACAGTTAATAACATTCAAATGTACATTATATTGTTATGGGATGTCATGAGTAGAAATAAAAACGCTCTCACCACAAAGCTGCGCAATCTAGATTGTAGTGCTGCTGCTTTAGGTCAGTCTTGGTCACTTAAGGTTTGTCTGTCGGTCTTCCAAATTCGCTTTGCTTCTCACTGAAGTCTACCCAGTAAATATTAAGGAAAGAGAGAGAGATTGCTAGAGAAATAGCTGTCCAGTGCCTTTTTGAACCATTGTGTCTGCTAGTGGGATTCAAAAGTGTCTCCTTACAAGTGGCTGTTGCAGTTGCTTTCTACTTCTGTATGAGGCAGGAGTAAAAGAAACAATGGCATCATCGCTTGTTTTGACTTTTCCTTGCGGATTGTTAGAGGATGAATATTAATGAAAGGGAATTCCAATTTGAAAGTCCTTTTTGGATGTATGTTCGTGCAATGTTCTCTCTCGCTCTCCCTCTCTCTATCTGCTTTGATCAATCCGATATTTCTGGCCTGTAAATACTGTATGATACCTTTAGCTCACCTGACTCTGCTGTTCCCTGTGTGACCATGTTGTGCTCCTATAATTACCATCATGTATGGAAATCAATAACAAAGTGCTCATTTGAACACTGACGCAGTGCCTCTTGTGTGTGTTTTTTTCTTATTCGTGCACTCAATAGAAGTGCTGTCTTAATGTGAATAATCTTTTGATGATTGTGGTGCTTATTAGATGTGTTAATGGTTGAATTCCAAGATCCAGGTGCCATTTGAATCTAAAACAATTTGTACACTGTCATATTACTGAGCATTATGCATGATAGGTTAATTATAATTAGTTTTGATGCAAAAATGTAATTTCCCAGCAATAATTTTTTGTATTTAAAAGATTTCTAATAGACGTCTAAACATAGTCGTCTTGGCTAAACAAGGCTAAATTTGGGCTGTCAGTGACAATCTAATAGACGTCTAAGAATAGGCCAAAACTAGACAAGTCATCAAATAAACAGAAATGAATGACTACACATATAAAGTCTGTCTAATGTGTCTTTGTCGACTTGTTTTGGGCTATTGTTGGATAAGATTTTCACTGACAGCCAAGTTTAGCCTTGCTTTAACAAAGCTGTCTATATTTAGATGTCCATTAGACGTCTGTTAAACTCAAAATCATTTGCTCGGTTTGCTGTTAAGGAGAGGTTCTTAGACTTAATTAAGCTTCTTAAACCTTAAGCATATTGTAGTATGGTATTCAAGGGGTGTAAAACTTTCTTGCAACCTTTAGTTGTTTTCTTTTGCTCAGTAGGACATTAAAGAAGGCTTTTTTGTGAAATGGTGGTCACTAAAATGCAAGTCTACTAGCACACTGAGAGTCATTAAACATACATGCTTAACTAAATTAATACACGTGGCTCATGACGATGCATTAAGGCAGGGGTCACCAATCTCGGTCCTGGAGGGCCGGTGTCCCTGCAGGGTTTAGCTCCAACTTGCCTCAACACACCTGCCTGGATGTTTCAAGTATACCTAGCAAGACCTTGATTAGCTTGTTCAGGTGTGTTTGATTAGGGTTGGAGTTAAAATGTGCAGGACACCGGCCCTCCAGGAACAAGTTTGGTGACCACTGCCTTAAGGTCTATGCAAGAAACTGAACAAACGTGAGCGCGTTCACGAGCTGTGGTAGTGACGTAAAATTCCCACATAAAAAAAAACAAACAAATAAATTAATATTATGATGGTTTTGTTATAAAAAAAATAATTATAATGTTTAACATTTAGTTATAATGAAAGAAATAAAACGTGTAACGCATCTCTAATGAAAACCTTCTCAGAGAGGCATTTCAACTTCAGCAAGAACGTCATGCGATCGATGACGACACACTCAGCAACATGGACGGAGGAAGAGAGTCAAAACAAACTTCCAAAGAAACATAAGGTATTTAAACTCCACACAAATTTACAAGGAATGAAGAGTGCAGCGAAGTAGTAAGTAAAAGGAATAATGCATTAAAAAAAGTTAGAAAAACATTAAATTATAATGACTTTATAAATTATGAAAGAGCTCAGGCAATAGTGAGGAAAATAATTAGAAGGGCAAAAAAGAATTATTGGAGAGAGTACTGTGACAGTATTGGGGAGGATGTCAATGTATCTGACATATGGGGTATGATAAGGAAAATGGCAGGAAAACAAAGAAATAATAATATTCCTACATTGACAGAAAATAACAGATTAATTTCTGATATGGAGAAAGCTGAAGTTCTAGCAAAAAATTTTGCCAGAATTCATAGTAACGCTAACCTATCTGAAGAAATTAGAAGAAATAGGGAACAGATCTTGATCAGGAATCCGTGGTTGTTGGAAAACAAAGGGCCATCTGAAAGTACATTAGATAGGGAATTTACATTATTTGAGTTAAAAAAAGCATTGGCAGAAAGTAAGAAAACCTCCCCTGGAAAAGATGAAATTTGTAACGAAATGATTAAGCATTTATCAGATAATTCATTATGTATAATACTAAAATTATTTAATAAAGTATGGGAGTCAGGGATTTTACCAGCAGAGTGGAAACACGGTGTCATAATACCAATTGCAAAACCAGGTAAGGATCAGTCACAACCAAATAACTACAGACCCATAGCATTAACTTCTAATATATGTAAATTAATGGAACGCATGGTAATGAGCAGACTGGTTTATGCTATCGAAAAAGAAAACTTTTTTGCCGCATACCAAAGTGGTTTCAGGAAGGGACGTAATACAATGGATTCAGTGATTTGTTTGGAATCAGAAATAAGAAAGGCACAAGTAAATAAGGAAGTGTTGGTGGGAGTATTTTTCGATATTGAAAAAGCAAAAAACGCTCTAATTGTAATTACATGTAATTACATGTAATTACAGAATGTGTGGCATATGACAATCAGAGATATCAGTTAGTTCAAGGATTAAGTATTTATGGGATTAAAAATTTGTCATTTCAGACCCTATTAGGAAACAGTTCAAATCAAGTTGAAATAATAATGCAATTAATTAATTACTTAAAGGAAACAAAATTGATTAATAGAATTTAAGAATAGCTTAGCAAAATAAGGAAATAAAATTTACTATGATTTTTAACTAGTATTTTTTTTTCTTTCTTTCTCTCCTCTCCTCCTACTGGTATTACTGTTCTCTCTTCCCTATGGTAATCTCATCCCTCCATTCGTATCATATATCTTTAGTACTCATGCTTTTTCCAACATTATGCGCTCCACACTCCTATCCAGTAGGTGGCGGAAATGCACCATTTAAGTTGGTCTGCCAACCGCCATTAACCCCATAAGAAGAAGAAGAACACAAATTTACAATGCAGTTGTAAAGCAAGCGCTGCATTGATTAGAACACAAATGTGTTGATGTAACGTATAGATTAGGAAGGAGTGACAAGCGTTACGACCCATGGTCTAAATGTTTGTGTTGACAAGTTAACGGGACTGTAACGGTACATTTTGTGATGACACCTTGTGGAGACTCGTTTGTATAGATAATTCTTTACTTTTACAGACAAATTACAGACGTTTTGTTACAAAAATCCACCCCGTGTTTTTATATTTATTTTGATCTACGTTACACAAAAGACGCGAAGTCGTAGTAAGTTACGAGCAATGCTGTGAAAATTAACGTTAGCATAATTAAAATAGTTATAGGCTAACGTTAGTAATAAATATTAAACAGGCTACGTTGAAATTCGCCCAATAGTATTTAAATGTTTAATTAATATTCATAAGACTAGGGGTTTGTCGTAGAAGGAACATCGAGGAGACACCGAAGCTGTAACGTTAGGCTATCTAACGTTAACGTTAATTCATATTTATAAGACTGGGGCTAAGTTAAGTTATACATATTTGAGACGATAACTTGTATTTATAGTTTTTTGCAAAGAATTATCTATTTTTTCCATTTTGTAAACCAGATTTAACGTTATTGGTTTACCGAATGCTTGAAGCAGGAGCCTTTAAAACCCCTTTTGGAGGCAGGTTGATAGTGTGTTTACTTCGATTATGTCGTACTTTAGATCCCTGTGACGCTTGTGTAAAGTTACACACAATACGTGTTCTCGTTCTGACCTTTGATGTTGTTGCTATATATTCATAGGTTGTTTGTGAGAACTAACCTTCCCTCCCCCTCATTTCTTACGATCGTGGCTGAACTTTCCCCCAGTTTCCCCTCACACTCAGTTAAATGGTAGCGTGGTGTCTGTCTGTCTGCCTGACAGTTGTATAGAGAACAGCACTCTCCGGGTACTATGTGGACGCATGCCACAGAATGCCTGCACGCTGACTGCTTCAAAAGGTTTGAGCTAAATTTTTCTTGAAATCCCTACTAGTTGTATAAATCTTTATTGCTTTATTTATGACATAAATTACATTTAATTATTAATCAGGCTTTGCGTGGCAAGGTTACTATTCTGTTTACGTTGTTTCATGCGTGTTTATGCATGTTGTCGACGGTGTTTGAAATTGTCATACAGTATTTATTTACCTAATAAGCTTTGAATTTTGTTATCAGTTTTCACATAGTAATTAGTGATTTTTGTGCTTTTGCCATTTTTATCACCAAGATATAGTACTTTTTATTTTAAAAATACATATATTTAGCTGCCTTTTATTTCAGTTTTAAGTTTTGGACATTTTAATTTGTCTTTAACACTTAAACTTATTTCAACCAAACTAAAATAAAATAAGCTTGGAGGTTTATGTGGAAATTATAAATATTTACAATTAGGTTTTATTTGTTTACATCTGTTATCCATCAGAGTAAGGATTAATTTTAGTTAATGCTAGTTATAATATTGTTAATTAAAATCCAGAGTTGCGTTTAACATAAGTTAATGCACTGTAAACTAACATGAACAATTTTTACTTTTAACAAACATGAAGAAATATTGTAAAATATATTGCTTGTTGTTTGTTTAGCTATAGTAGTATCTAATGTTTATGAATAAAACCCTATGAAATGTTACTATAACATTGACATTTTATTTAAATGAACAAAAAATGTTTTAAAACAGTTTATCATCAACACTGATGTTTTTCTTGAGGCACTGTTAACTTCCTCAGTTTGTTTTGAAAACTTGCTTCATGAAACACGTGTCTCTCTGACACTTCCTAAAACTGACTTGATAGTCTTTTTATTTAAAGTATAAATCTTTAGAAGTTCAGTTTAACTTACAACCTGAATGAATGATTCCCTTTAACCCAATGTCAAGGGATGTCAGACGAAGAGAAGCACATGCGCGTTCTTAAATGTTTTGGTTGCATCATACTGTTGCTCAATGACGCCATCTAGTGTTGGTCACACTTTTAAAACCATTTGTGCCACATTTGTGTTTACAGTCGAATTTCAAGACAAGAGGACCATCATCTCATCCTTCAAGAAGACATATTTGAAGCATCATCAAGGTCCACTGGGTGAGAGAGATGCCATCACAAACACCCATCTCAGATTGTGCAGGGGAACATTCTCCACCAATGGACCCTGGATTATCAAGCACTTCACCAAGAAACGAGGGAATTCCTCCATCAGCAACTAGCGATCCCACTGACCAATCAAATATCACAGTTTCCCATACTGAATCCCACAGGCCCAGGTTTGGTTCTGGTGCTCAGGCTAAAGAAAAACTGAAGTTTATTTTGGGTGCTTCTGAAGATAATTCCTCTGATGATGAGCCTCTGGTTAAGAACCAAACCACCACACATCAGCCCAAAAACACAGAGACACTTAATGCTGAACCTACCGCATCATCAGAAATGCCGCCAACACCAGTTCCATCGACGGGTTTAAGGTAAGCATCCTTAGAGATCTTTTATTCTTTACTGGGGCCAGCATCACAATGACAGCTGAACAAACTCAGAGTTACAGGATTAGCTTGAGGTTGACAAAATAAAACCAGTGCAATCAGGCTTTGTCGATCATGACACTGATCGTAAGCTTTCTCTGTTAACTCAGACTTTGATCCTGAGTTCATGAGTGTTTGAAAGCATGACATCGGTGGCAAACAGCCAATCACAAGCATTGCCTCCCAAAATAAAGATTGACTTCTCACAAGAGTACAATTCACAGGTGGAGAATACAAAGTTTACAAATGCAAAGAATCTAAAAACATTTATAGAGCAAGATGAAAGGAGCTGACCATGAAAAATGACAGCTACAAGAAAAGAACTTGCTTTTATTAATGCATATACAGTAGTTGATATGTAGAGATATACAAGACTCAAATATCTAAAAGCTAACGTGTAGTCATTTTGAAGCTTTATCTGCAGATTAAAAATAAAGCTTATTTATCTAAATATCTATTTATATTTATTTAAACAAAAAAAACTAATAAATCATAGATATAATATTGAGATATGATCTAAAATAACAAATAATTGTAATATATTGTTTTACTGGGTGGCACAGTGGGTAGCACTGTCACCTTGCAGCAAGACGTTTGCTAGTTTAAGTCTTCGGCTGGGTCAGGTGGCATTTCTGTGTGGAGTTTGCATGTTCTCTCTGTGTTTGCGTTGTTTTCCCCCACAAGTCCAATGAAATGCTCTATACTGTAGGTGAATTGGGTAAGCTGAATTGTCCGTATTGTATGTGTGTGAATGAGAGTTTATAGATGTTTCCTAGTGATTGATTGCGGCTGGAAGGGCATCTGCTGTGTAAAAAACATGTGCTTGATAAGTTGGTGGTTCATTCCGCTGTGGCAACCCCTGATTAATAAAGGGACTAAGCCGAAAAGAAAATGAATGAATGAATGTTTTACTATATTCCCAACTCATTCATTAATTTTCCTTTGGCTTAGTCCCTTATTTATCAGGGGTCTCCCCAGCGGTATGAACCACCAACTACTCCGCCATTTTTTTTTTATGTGCTGTTTGCACCTCCATCTGCACCCCAATACTGGAAAACACCCATACACACTCACAATTACACACACACACTATAGCCAATTTCGCTCATCCAGTTCACTTATATCACATGTCTTTGGACTGTGGGGGAAACCAAATCCCTTGCTAACACAGGGAGAACATGCAAACTCCACACAGAAATGCCACTGGCTCAGTCGGGACTCGAACAAGCGACCTTCTTGCTGTGAGGCAACAGTGCTAACCACTGAGCCACCCTGCTGCCTGGTTTTACTATATTGTGGCCTTAAATAGAGCAAGAGAAACTGGAGGAATCTCTTTTAATGTTTTTTATTTGAGTTATTGGTTGAGTGTGATCTCTAAAATAAGAACAATAACCCCGGAGCAGGTTAGCCATACAGTGTAAATTTAGCATTGCGACACAGAATGATTAAAGGAAAGATACCACCAAGGTTTCTAAAACCCTGGATTGCTGCAAACTAACCTGAAATTTAACTGTTCAGCCAGCTTATCCAGTTTCTGGCCCCTGGTATGATTAGGATTAAACTGCTGATGAAAAATTTACATTATACATAATTTCCCTTTATTCATTGGCAGAAATATAATTGTAAATGTTTTTGAATGTAGATGTATTTGCATAATAATATTACCTTTTAACACAGCAGAATTATGTTAAAAATAAGAAAATATAAAGTAATAAAACTGTTAATAATGAACTATTAATAACTGTTAATTATTGTTATAATTATACTATTAATTATTAACTAAAATAGTTAATAATTTACTTAATAATTAACCTCTTGCAGTAAATTTGATATAAAACCTTGTACCTTTTTGTGTGCCAAAAGAATTTTGTCATTTAAACAAATTTGAGCTACATTATATCTTGAGTATACCATATATTAGGGCTACATGATAATGGAAAAAATAGACATTGTAGTATTTTGTTTTTCTGCGATTTATATTGCGATGTGAGTATAATTAATTTCACAAGTTAACTTTAGTACTGTAGGTGAATGCATGTGTATAAAATATACATAATTACGCAGAAATACATAAAATCAACACATTAAAGCACAGATGAAAGCAATAAACAATGATAAAAATAAAATAAATCATTTAAAAATAATTTCACATGTAAAATAACACTTCATTGTAGAAATAAACACAATCAGTCTTTGTTAAAGTGGCCAACTTTATAATTTCCTTTGCCAAAATTATTTAAATTCAACAGGAATCTTAGTCAGAGGCCTTGAAAATACATCAAAATAAAAATATTTAATACTACTATGATAAGGTTAAACTTCATAATCAAATCATTACTCTGAACTGTAGTTCCTGGTTAATGATAATCCCAATTAAAATGTCTTTTTAAAATAAATAAAAACAATTTTCATTCTAGTCAAAATTAACCAAATAAACCTTTCTCTCGAATATTTTGAAATTCTGTAAAAGATTCTTGCTCTGTTAAACATAATTTGGGAAATATAATTTAAAAAAAATAATTTTAATAATTAATCATTTTAACTTTAAGGTACACATGCATACATCAGGCGTACTTGCATATATAAATAAATAGCATCCACTTGCAGTACATTTAAAAGTTTCTTCAAAAGAAATGCAGTTTATCATTACAAAATATTAGCTACTTCAGAACTTGGATGCAGTACATACTGAATGCAAACACATACTAGTTCAGAAGACCGGGATTTCAACATGCCCGATATTTTTGTATAATTTTTAACTTTGTTGTCAAGTCTTGACATTTGCTCTTAGTATCGGTAGGGGACACTATGCACCACATGAAGAGTCCAATGTCAAACGGGACAGAGTTAAGGACCTGAAGTACAGCCATATGGTCATTCTCAGCACACTCTGTGATCACGTGACTCGCTTATGCTTGTCACCTGTTAAAGTGTCATGCCGCACATTGCTGCACTATTAATGGCTGCACCGCTCCCGATGTTCACTTTCAAAGTCATTCCCATTGAGTTTCACTGCAGATGCATCTATCCAGATTGTTTCCAGTGTCAGTGTATTTTGGGATGAGTTATGTCAAGATGTTTTCATGCGGCCTCTGGCTCTTGGTTTGTAACCCGTAAGATGTTGTTGTCCAGTGGATAAAGGCTGACAATCCAGAGCAGAACACACACATTTTGTTGTTCTAGCAATGCAAGTGAAACCTTACAGGCCGAAAGGTAAGGTCACTTTTTTGGGGGGTGACATTTGGATTGTTTTGGTTGAGCTTGTCAACATGGATTTTTTATTTGAGGGTTTGTGTTTGTGTTTGTGTTTGTGTTTGTGTTTGTGTGTGTGTGTGTGTGTGTGTGTGTGTGTGTGTGTGTGTGTGTGTGTGTGTGTGTGTGTGTGTGTGTGTGTGTGTGTGTGTGTGTGTGTGTGTGTGTGTGTGAAAAATGACAGGTTACTGTGTTTGGCAGCTTTGCAAACTACAATTTACAACACTTGTTTTTTAAAAGCATAGACATAATATGGCTATATTTTCAGTTTGTTTGCAGAGATTCAGCATTCTGAATCAAAGTTAGTAGTTTATTAGAGTTTGAATGGAATTTTGTATGTCATTTTTTGGGGGAGAAACTAAAACCAATGAACACCCTTACAAGGCTTTTCGCATGTTTATCTTAAGCGTGGTTGTGCAGTGAGGTTCTCATTGATATGGGGGAGGGGATGTGAAAGTTAGAGAGAGCAAAAGAGGAAAAGGGAGGGAACATAAAACACTAGGTTAGATGTTGTGTTTTCATCTGCTGCATTTTCATCTGACACTTCGCCATGGACACAGAAGGAGGAGAAACGCTCAACTGGTTTCAGTGCCTCAAACGGTTTGTACCAGCCATTCATTTTGTTCTTCAAGAGTGAACAGTATGTTCTTGACAAGAGAGAGTAGACTGAAAGTATAAAAAGGGGTGGGGTTTGTGTTGTTATTCCTAGCAGTGTAGCATGACACAGCGGCGTGTGTTTATCTGAAGTGCATATAGAACAGAGTTCGGAATGCACAACTTTTTTTTGCAGTTTTTCCCAAAAATGAGCAGCATTGTTCAGATTGTGCATGAAGTGTTACGTAATGTAACCTGATCTTGTTAGCATGCTTCTTTCTGAGGTATACACTTGCATAAGTTCTGAGAACAGAGAACACATTAGTGGGGAAATAGTAGCTATGTTTGAAAGTTCTCCTGATGCCTCGTCCAGTTCTTTAGATAACAGTAGTACTGCTGTTTACTGTTCGTGAGATGGTAAAATGCTAGATAATTGAAAATGGATGTTAGGTCTCAGAGCGTCTCATTCTTATCAGGATTCTCAAACTAGGATGATAAAAGTTTAGATGTGGAGAAATAAACTCTGAACCACTAGCATTGAGCGTATAAGTCAGAAGCATTATAAAAATCTATTGACTCTTTGATGCTCAATGCATAGGTAACACTATGTTTGTATTTCAGCGATAGATTTAACTGCGCATGCTTATATTCCTTGTTATCACATATATAAGTTATTATTGGTGGATTTTCATAATTAAAAATACAATTAAATGCAATATGTTTAGAAAGCAAATGTCTAATTTCCATAGATTGCATTATATATGTGATAACTGAATGCATTTGTAAAAATTATTAATGTTTTGTTTACTATAGAAACCCAAATAATTAGGACTATCATATATATCATTGTACTATTCTATTTTAAATAAAGTACTCTTTATTTATTGATCTATATATATATATATATATATATATATATATATATATATATATATATATATATATCCTATTTTATTAACTAAACAAATGAAAAGTGCTTTCTATCTTTTTCAGAAGAAGAGTGCTTGCATCTGAATTCTTGTATTTTTTTTTTAAACAAAAAGGCAATCGTTGAGAAAACATAAGTGCATAACATGCTTGCTATTAAGAGCAATCAAGTGAAATTTCATGTTTGTTGCTTGCACTGAAACACACGCAAACAACGAGGTCCCACAGAATGGCTCCTCTCTGTGTCACCATGTGATCCCATATTCGAGTCTCTTTAACAGGGTATTGACCTTAAATGGTGAGACGCACACAGATTTGTTTTTTAATATCTATATCCACGTAAACATGGCCAGTATGTCTTATCATGGTGATGCATGCACTCTATCTAGCAGCATTTTACTTTAGTGGCTAATTCTGAACCAGTAGACTCACTACAAGCAGAATTCTTTATTGAGGACATGTTGGTTGTTTTGCAGTCAAACCGTGATATTCAAGAAGTCTACAAGAAGAGTCTATTAGAGTCTAATTTGCACAGTGTCATCCCAGTTAGCATGTAAATGAGGTAGATACATAGGTGAAAGAACCTGTTCGGACACTGTAGTTTCATCCGCCCAAATCTGATCACCAAAATAGTTTCTTTGGCCTGAATGGATTCATTACGGTTTGCATTACTTTGGGATCTGCCAATGCTCAGGTTTAATGTGATGAAATTAGATTTTTAAAAAACAATGAATATGACTTTTCAGTTAAATATATTATTGTTAATTTGAAACTAGATTGTATGAATTAGTAATTTTTTTACTTTATCTTGTGAAATCAGGCTGGTTGCATTGAGATTACAATTAAATCATTACAATAGGAATTGTAATTGAATGTGTAATCATTCAAGTATCGTTCATATGCTTATCTTGAGATGCATCTAAATCAAAAACTGTAGTCATCATTTTAGAGTTGTGTTTCCACTCATGACTGCAGAAACGAAATCAAGCTTGAGCCTGCAGGTTATAAGTTTAAATATCACCTTGATATATTGTAATGACAATTTAGTAAGCTAAATGTGTCATGTTTGATGTCTTCATTCCACCTTTTACAGTAGAAGCATTTGCATTAAAACAATGGTTTATGACTTGAAGTGTAAAGTTAGATTAACAGTTCAGGGTTTATTTAAGACTTAGTCAGCACTGGCTGCAGTCTTTATGATAACACGCAAAGCTGTGATTGGCTGAATTGCTCGTGTGAGCATTTATATTAGAGCACACTTGACAGAGTACAGAGGACAAATCAGTTGAGGAAAAACTGTTTACATGGACGGATCAGGTTAACTCCTAGAAGTCCCGCTAATTTGATGGATTTTTTACCTTTTATGTTTGTTTTTGAACATTTAAATTCATTCTTCTTTTGATTATTAATATTTCCCATCATGGCTTACTTGCACTATTGTTTCAGCAAGTTCCACATCTTACATTCACATTCATGTAGCCTTTATGCTTTTAGCTATTTGAACCAGTTTGAGATTCTGCATGTTTAAGTAATGAATATGTATATATATTTTTTGCTTGTAGGCCTAGCATGTCAGGCCCCCACCTGCTGAAAAAGGGCAAAGAACACAGGAAGATGGAGGTGCATAGAGATTTCACCGTTGCCTCTCCAGCGGAGTTTGTCACTCGCTTTGGAGGAAACCGCATAATAGATAAGGTTTGTTTATGTTTATCATTTAACTCCTTCATACACAACTGTAGATCTTTAATAAATATGTCTTCTGATGTAATAATTTCTCTTATGCTCTCTAGGTGCTGATTGCAAATAATGGCATTGCTGCAGTTAAATGCATGCGGTCAATTCGCCGCTGGTCCTATGAAATGTTTCGTAATGAGAGAACCATTCGCTTTGTGGTGATGGTCACACCCGAAGACTTAAAAGCCAATGCAGGTTATCAGAAAAAAAATGATGGTTCAGCCTGAAACCATCTGTTTTATTGTGCTCTTTTTGTATTATATATATACATTATGTGTCTGCTGTATAGCTTTAATTATTTTTTTTATGTAAATATTATTTCTACATATTAGAATCCATGTCTAAAGTTCATTGTGTTTTTCTTTAGAATACATTAAGATGGCTGATCACTATGTGCCAGTACCAGGGGGTCCAAATAACAACAACTATGCCAATGTTGAGATGATTGTGGATATTGCAAAAAGGATACCAGTGCAGGTACAGTTTGTCCATTATTATCTTGTCTTGGTATTAGATGTGTATTTTCCATTGTTGCTAACAATAATTTTTTTGTTATAAGGCTGTGTGGGCTGGATGGGGACATGCATCTGAGAACCCCAAACTACCAGAGCTCCTTCATAAATCAGGGATATGTTTTCTAGGTATTTCATCTTTAATCTAATAAACAACTTAGCCTGACTAGTCCCATGCAGAAATAAATGGATAAATGGTCATACAAGAAGCCATATATAAATGAATATGTTGTTTTTGTTTGACCAGAAATGAGACTGGCTTCTCCCAAAAAATAATAAGACGGTGTACAAAAAACAAAATCGCAGATTTTATTTACATTTAAGTGAGAATTTGCCAGGGATGTAAATAATTTGGGCCTATAATGTATATATAATTATAATCATATATTTGTAGCCCATTTTTTATACTATATGTACATATTTGTAAATCTATATGTGCAATCCAAACATGAACTTGTATGTCATATATGTGAGTTGGATATATTGTGATGTATAAGATTTCTGTATGGAATTGAGGATAAAAGATGTTAATGGAGTTGTCTTTTTCAGGGCCGTCCAGTAAAGCCATGTGGGCATTAGGAGATAAAGTGGCATCTTCAATCGTAGCTCAGAGCGCAGGCATTCCCACGCTGCCCTGGAGTGGAACTGGTGGGAAACGCGGTTCATGTCATGAGCTGTTCCTTAAGCTCTCATTGTGATGCCTTCATCTCTTGCTCTTGGTCTTTTTTTCAGGTCTGAGTGTTGAATGGGCAGAAGAAGAGCAGAGGCAGGGTCGTTTGATCAGCGTTCCTCCTGAACTATATGTGCAGGGTTGTGTTAAAGATGTGGATGAGGGACTAGCGGTGGGTTTCACTACAGAATTAATATAGTTCCGTTACCTTGTGTTAATGCACATTTTGAAGTATCATATAAGAAATTAGTGATGGAAATGGCAATTTTCAAATATTTGTTTTCTCTCGATTGAGGTGGTTTTTGACTAAGTAATGGGAAATGGAATTGCAATTTCCTATTAAAGACTCAGTCGGACATTCCACCCATGTGGCTATCCTGTCTCCATTATTGTTATCTTGTTAATTGTTAGTTACTTGGTTACCAATACTACAGTTAGCCAATCTAACGCCCTAATGAAACCTAACCTGATAAAATGCATTTTTCCTCATTTAAAAAACTTTGAAAAGATTTGTTTACATTTGTTTGGAAGCCCAGCTAATAAGCTTGTTTTACGTCCATACCAATATGCTGACAACTCCCAAACGGGTTTATTTTGTAGTTATTTGAGCTTTATAAAAGACTTAGTTAACTGTCCCATGAAATTAAAATAAAGTTTTTTAGACGTTAGTATCAGCATGTTAGTTTTAAGACTATCCATAAACCAGTGTGCTCCAAAACAGTGACAACTTTCCATTTAAGAGATCTAAAATTTACAAAGCTTGCAATCTGTCACTTCAAGCTAATTGGATCATTGTTTTTTTCACACCACCTCATACCCAAAGCACATCATACAAAACTCTATTGATTGTTTTTTTTAAAGGGGTAAGCTGCTTTATGCCCCATTCTCTTTATATTTTGGTTGAGATTACATCAAACATTGAATAAAATGCACATTTTAAAGCACTTTGTGGTTCTTATAAGCTGTTTATGACCTCAAGGAGGATGGGTAAATAGTTTAAATGACTACATGCATTGCCACCTTATTTAGCAGAATTAGGTTATTTGACCATTGAGTATTTTATGTGTTCTATCATAATGTAAATACATTATTAAAAACCCAGAAATATTCCAAAAAGTTTGTGGAAAATTTTGTTTAGATTCATTATTTTATTTTAAGTTTATGTCTACCATGAAGATGCTTTACTGGCACACATGGACACTTCATAATGCAGTTTAACATGCCAGGCAAAATTGGGGTAATATGTAAAAACCTAAAGCTGTTTCCACACCATTTTGATGGATGAAACAAATACAATGATCTCAACGTATTTCCTGTTTTACACTTTTATTTCCTTAACTTCCGAGAATCCAAAAAGAGCCACATATTGATAAATAATGTTCTGATAGCTGTTTTAACATTAAGTTATGATTGAATTGCCTCTTGTTACAGTTATGAAATAGTTTGATAACAAGCAGGAAATGTTCATGTTTTTATTACATTTAGAGTGCAGAAAAGATTGGCTACCCTGTGGTCATCAAAGCATCAGAGGGAGGTGGAGGTAAAGGCATAAGAAAAGTTGAAAGTTCTGAAGACTTTCCTAGCCTTTTCAGACAGGTACAGTATACAATATCATGCATATTTTACAGTAATGTTTTACTTTGATATATATATTCACAGCATGCTGTCTATGTTCTGTGCTACAGGTGCAGGCTGAGGTGCCAGGTTCACCCATCTTCATAATGCAACTAGCCGAACACGCACGCCACCTGGAGGTGCAGATCTTGGCCGACCAATATGGCAATGCCATCTCTCTGTTTGGCAGAGACTGTTCTATCCAGCGCCGTCACCAGAAGATCATAGAAGAAGCTCCTGCCAGCATTGCCTCCACCATCACTTTTGAGCAAATGGAGCAGGTAAGACAAAAGTATTTGAATAGTTTCTGACCTTGCTGACTTTTGTATGATCTTTTGTAAATCACCTTTAGAGACTTGATTAGGTTGCACTATTTGTTCATAAAGCAAAAAGTGGTTAATAGGTGATGTGCAGTGACATAAAATGACATTTATAGTCAAGGATCTGATAGCAGCTATTAAATTCAAGAGCAGTTGTTGTTGAAATGTTGCAAATGTTAGAATACCCCCTGTTGATATTAAATTGATGCTTTTGTTTTGCATCACTCTAAATATTGATTTGTAAATCTATTTAAAATTATATTCTTTGTATTAAAATGTAGGCAGATTGAGTAAATAATAAAAAAAAAACAAAAAAAATTCAGCTATCATTTAAAAATGGTGTTAAAAGGCAGAGCAAGATTTGGCATGCACAGTTTATATTGTGCTCTCTGTGTCAGTATGCAGTTCGTCTGGCTAAAATGGTGGGCTATGTGAGCGCTGGTACAGTGGAATATCTGTTTTCTGAGGATGGAAGTTTCCACTTCCTGGAGCTGAATCCTCGACTTCAGGTGGAGCATCCTTGTACGGAGATGATTGCTGACGTCAACCTTCCTGCAGCACAGCTACAGGTCAGGAGGATACAGTAGAGGTATTAACAACATGTCTATAATTGTTAAATGCTGACCATACTGCATGCTGCCTTCATTCTGTCTCTGTAGATAGCGATGGGGATTCCTCTTTACAGAATTAAGGATATCCGTGTCCTGTTTGGTGAAGCTCCATGGGGAGACACAACTATTAACTTTGAATCTCCAGAATGCATGCCCTGTCCACGGGGACACGTCATAGCTGCACGCATCACCAGTGAAAACCCGGATGAGGTGAGATTTTTTAATCTAGGTTTAAGACATAAGAGTATTCAAGAATGAAAATGAGTGGTGTAAAAAAGCCTATTCAAAATGCTGATCAAAAAATCCTAAAAAAAAACTTACGATGGTTTAATTTGATATGAAATATATTAAGTATCTGAGCTGTTTTCAAAGTGAATACAGCCTTGTTGAAGACTGAAAAAACTTTTTTATTTATTTATTTTTGTATTAATAAATCAATTGATTTTTGTATTAATTAATTTCTATTTATTAATTTATTTATTAATTTTTTTTGTATTTATACATTTTTTAATTGTATTTTATGTTGAGTTTTAGTCTTCTGTACAGATTTTTGTTCACTTTGGCTGTTTTAAAAGTGTTTTATAAATAAAATTTGACAGATAGATTCATTGACTCGTCTTAAATGTTTTTAGCAAACTATAATTTTGAATATATTTATATATGCAGAGTTTAGCTTGTGTCATGTAAACGTATTTCTGTGATTACGTCTCTACGCTGATTATTTAAAGCAGCATTATTGGTGCATGTTTAATGATATTTATAGATATTTTTATTATTATTGAAGTTATATTAGAAGACTGCTTATTTTATTTATCTTTTTTTGTCCTCATAAGGGCTTTAAACCAAGCTCAGGTACAGTTCAGGAGCTGAACTTCCGTAGCAGTAAGAATGTATGGGGCTACTTTAGTGTAGGTGCAACTGGAGGCCTACATGAGTTTGCAGACTCTCAGTTTGGACACTGTTTCTCCTGGGGCGAGAACCGAGAAGAGGCCATCTCGTAAGTCTCTAGGCAATTGAAGCTTTGCGCCTTTTTATCCAATGTGCCCTTTATAAAAAAATATTACACAGAGCTTTCTTTTTATGGTGTGAATTAAGCCTTTCTTCTTATGACCTAAAGGAACATGGTGGTAGCCATGAAGGAGCTGTCAATCAGAGGAGACTTCAGGACAACAGTGGAGTACCTCATAAAACTGCTGGAAACAGAAAGTTTCAGAAACAATGACATTGATACTGGTTGGCTGGATCACCTTATTGCTGATAAAGTGCAGGTATGAGTCAGTTGTGGGAACAGATCTGTCCCAAAATTTCTCTATGAACAAAGTTCTGTTTCTGCCTGGGTCATATGAATCCATTGAAAGAAAACTGATGCTTGTTTGATGATGTTTTATTGTATGTTTCACTTAGGCAGAGAGGCCAGATACTATGTTAGGTGTGGTATGCGGAGCTCTACAAGTGGCTGATGCAAGTTTTAGAGAAAGCATGTCTGACTTCCTGCATTCACTGGAAAGGTTAGTAGCTGCTAAAACATTACCATATGATGTTTATGAATTATCAAATTACTGTATGATGTTTATGAATTACAACTCAAATGAATTATCAAATATGTTTGTGTTGGGAAAAGCTGAAGCACAAGTGAACTACAGAGTTCAACAAGTGTTCTTTAGTCTACATAATATGTGCGTTGTAGCTGATATTTTAAACTATTATGAAATGATTTGTATGATGTATAAGATGTTTGAGGTTCATAGCTTCCACAATGTATTTCGTTAATAACGAATTCCATTATAAATCTGTGTTATTAATAATTTTACATACAATTTTGTTTCATAATTGCATAGATACTTAGACAAAATTTTCTGATTTCTATTTTGTTCTGTGCGGAATACAGAGTAAATGTAAATTTAATTCAATTTATCTTTATTTCTAAAGCGCTTTTACAATGTAGATTGTGTCAAAGCAGCTTAACCTATAAGTTCTAGTAAATATAAACCGTGTCAGTCTAGTTTTTAAAGTTTAAGTTCAGTTTAGTTCAGTTCAGATTTGTCTAAGAAATTAGTTGAAAACAGTTGATTTACATTTACATATACATTTAATTATTTTGCAGATTATTCTAAAACCCAATACAAGTGATCAAAGCAACAACAACAAAACAGCAAAAAGTACTAAACATTTGTGTTCATATATGGGGCTGTCAACACCTGGTCACTTCATGTATTTTTTTTTTTCTAATTGAATAGCTATAGCTGATTTGTGAAAACATAAAGTGCCCTCCAAAAAAGCATCTGAGATGGATATAAAGCAGTTCATTCAAACCGCTTTAGGAGATGGTCTGGAATGCATTCCAGACAAAACTGGACGTGTCCAGTGCATCTGGTTGTTGAAACCACATGTAGATTTTACTCGCAAAATGTTTGCAAAAAAATGTGTCCGTGTGTTATTCATAGACAAATATAACAACACTAATGCAACGGCAACACCACAGATGATAGTTTGGAATTTATCATTTATTTTTCTTTTAATTTTCATTTATTTTTGGGAAGTTATTAACCACTAAACAAATAAATTTGAATGTTAAATTAATGTCAAATGGCAGAATTAAAACGAGATTCTGAAATACATTATTATATTTTAATTTGATTACAAAAGCACAATATTTTATTTAGTATATATTAAAGACTAATTAATATGAACCCTTTACAATTCTTACTCGTTTCTCTCTCAAAAATGGAGTAATTTAAATGTTTAATTTATAGCACAGTAACCATGCTGAAGCATA
Organism: Danio rerio; assembly: GCF_052040795.2. NCBI lineage: Eukaryota > Metazoa > Chordata > Actinopteri > Cypriniformes > Danionidae > Danio > Danio rerio. The sequence goes on from NC_141025.1 coordinate 20,239,034, forward strand.
TCTTGTGCGCTTGTGACAATGTTTTAGTGGAACAAGAGTGAAGTACAAACCCTTTTTTAGTCTAAATAATATGTGCATTGTAGCTGATTTTTTAATCTATTATGAAGTAATTTGTATGTTGAATAAGTTATGATGCTTGCGTTTTGCTCTAATAATAAATTTGTTTTGGCTTGAAGTTTATAGCTTTCAAGATGTATGTTGGGCTACATTTCCTGATTTCCATTTAATTTGCTTGTTAAAAACAAAAATTGGCTTGTGCATTACTTGAAAATACATGGACCAGGCAGGCGTAATCAGGCACTATAAGTAATATTTTGTGTTTTCATCAGAAGATCAGATAATATAATCTGAGGATAGAGTAAGAGAGTGTTGGTTATAAATGATCAAGTGTTTTTGAGAATGACTTAAGACTATGATGAGTTGCTGTTTGTCTAATGCTTTTTTTTAAAGTAGGTAGAAAATATATTTAGAGTGTACATGATAACAATATCAAAGTTTTGTAATAAAAATATAATATATAGTTATTAAATTTTAAGTATCGAGTTTAAGAACTAAAAAGAGAGCTGAAAGCTGAATTTAGCTGCAGTGTGAAAGCCAATTGAAACCACTCTATTTAACTCCACTTTAATTGATTTCTGGATGTTTCAGGGGTCAGGTGTTGCCGGCTGCTAGTTTGGTCAACACAGTTAATGTTGATCTGATCTATGATGGCGTCAAATACTGCCTGAAGGTATTTTAACACTATATAAAACTACTTTGATTAATCTATTGCTTTTTTATTATCAGACTTGAATGTATTTGTTTGTGTCTATGGTATAGGTAGCCCGTCAGTCACCTACGACATATGTTATCATAATGAATGACTCCGATATAGAAGTTGATGTCCATAGGCTCAGTGATGGTGGTCTACTGCTTTCCTATGGCGGCAGCAGCTACACAACCTACATGAAGGAGGAGATTGATAGGTTAGTGAGGCACAATATATCACAATGTACTTTTTTTTTTTGAACCAGCTAACAGTTATTTGGTTTCTGTCATTTGATTTGCAGGTACCGTGTCACAGTGGGCAATAAAACGTGCGTGTTTGAGAAGGAGCGAGACCCTACGGTGCTCCGTTCGCCCTCTGCTGGCAAGCTTTTGCAGTATGTAGTCACTGATGGTTCACATGTTTCGGCTTCCCAGCCTTATGCTGAAATTGAGGTAAGGACGATTGAAGCAAAGTATTTTACTTTTTAATTAAGCTGTTTTTTTTTTTTTTTTTACAAGATTTATTTGGTTGTATATCATGTAACTGCTGAGGATGTAACAATTTTACTGACTTGTTAGAGTGGTTGTTTTCTTTTTGCTTTTTTTTAAGGTGATGAAGATGGTGATGACCCTGCATGTCCAGCATTCTGGTTGTATTCGCTTTTTAAAAAGACCAGGAACAGTATTGGAGCCTGGCTGTATAGTGGCCCTAATGGACCTGGATGACCCCAGCTGTATTCATCAGGTGACTTCATTTAGCATTCTTTTTCACAAGATGAAGCATGTGAAGAAGTCCACTTACTGTTTTTTAAGAGTCTTAGGAAAGTGTTGACATTTTTGACTACACTTACAGCTTTGACTTCACCTATTGCTTTATAATGTACAGTAGTAAACATTGTTTTTAGTGCTGTGAATAGAACCACAATTGAACAACAAATACTAAACTATGGTTAATGAAGCAACTACGGTTGTTTGTGGTTACCATGGTTTAAAAACATAATCCATGTTGTGCACATTTTTTTGTAGTAAAACCATGGTAAATTTTCATAAGGTGTGAGTATGATATAAGATCAAAGCAATATGTGTAAAAACTTAAATAAAACAATAAAAAACATAAGCAACACGTAGGTGTTTTGGTTTTCAGTGGAGTATAGCTTAGCAGGGGCGTATTTAACCAGCGAGATAAGTGGCCGATTAGGGCCACCAATAAATATCTAGAAGTATAAATTATACTATAGATAGCATCATTTTCTATCACATTTTGTAAAGTCAGTGTCAAACAAATCCATTTTTATCATAATTAAATATTATTTAATACACACTGAAATATAATATCATGATAATAATGTAATTTTGTGTAATAATAATATTCTAAAATAAAATATCCACCACCCACAAGCATTGAGCAGTACAGCAGTCAGATTTATTACAAATTTATATATTATTTTTAGTCGTAAATTCACTTTAAGAAAGCTAATCATTTAAAATGTAGAGATTGCATTAAGCTAAAACATAGAAAAGAAGATTGAGTGGTATTTAACAACAGCAAAATAATTAAACATTAAATAAAAGTAGAAAGAGTGCTTTTCAGGACTTGGGCCCCATGGCTGGAGTTTGCTTATGGCCCCTAAATTGCTAAATCAGCCCCTGGAGCTTAGATAAAGTTTAAGATAAAATTATCAGCCCTGCTGTGAAAAAGTGCTGTTTAACAGATCAATAACATTTTATAACATTTTTCTTCTGGTGAAAGTCTTATTTATTTTAGTTTGGCTGGAATAAAAAAGAATAATGACATATTTATACTAAAGTGATTGGGAAACATTTAAAAAAAAATCATTCAAATTTTACTCCAAATTTTAATTTTAGTCCAAATAATTTTATCTTGAACTGTTTAAAAATAACAATAATAATAATTAAAATGTGTGCTGCTAATTTGTTTTGCAGATGCCATTTAATCTCAGACTTAATGCAATACTATTAATTTCTAATGTGTTTTGTGCATATTTTGTTGACCTTTTGTGGCTGCAGTTTTTCCTACTTACTGATTAATTTTGCGTTCTGTGATGAGAGGGATCAATTATGTGTCTCCAACAGGTAAATTCAGTTCAATCCATCTTTATTCATGTAGCTTTTGTTTTTATTTCTATAGGTGAAACCAAACACAGAGCCATTACCAGCTCAGGAGCCGTTACCCATGGTAGGAGAGAGGCTTCACCAGGTGTTCCACAATGTTCTGGAGAACCTGGTGAAAATTATGGATGGATATTGTCTGCCAGAGCCATATTTTAGTCAGAAAGTGAGAACACGATCCACTGATGCAACACAAGGCTGCATAAAAATCACGTTCATTCATCTAACTATCCATGTGTCTTCACAGTTGAAGAACTGGGTCGACACGCTGATGAAGACGCTTCGGGATCCGTCTCTGCCTCTACTTGAACTGCAGGAGATCATGACCAGCGTGGCAGGGCGAATTCCAGTTACTGTGGAGAAGGCAATTCGAAAGGTCATGGCACAGTACGCCAGTAACATTACCTCTGTGCTCTGTCAGTTCCCCAGCCAAAGGGTGAGTGATAAAATGAATGTGCTTCTCTGGAACATAGATTGTGCTCATATCTGTAGACGGCATTACATGCAGTATAAGGTCAAAGACAAAGGTTTTTTCAGTCATCAAATAAAAAGAGTTTAGGTGTTTTTCATACCTTAGAATGTGTCCTGTATCATATTTTGTCATGGTTTACAGAAGACACACACTAAAATGACATTCAGCCTATATATCAAACATTTCAGTTTGATCACTTATGGGACATCTCATCTTTTACCCATATTCATTCATTAATGTCATATGTTTTTATCTATATTTATAACCTTCAGATTTCACTATTGTCACTAAATAAGATTGTAATTTAGTTAAAGGTGCAATAAGTGAACCCGTTTTTATTATGCTGGTTGAAAGTCTCTTCACATCCTGATAGAAATCATTAAATTAAGTGGTCCAAATATTTTTGTATCTGTTCTAATTTTCTGCGGAAGGTGTACGACCAAGAAAAGTCCAATAAAAACAATTGGTCCAATCAACAATAAGCTGTTCTACCTGCCTGTCAAAATATGTACTTGTATACCTCTGTGCACACTGTTTGCGCACAAAGGATTACTCCATAGACACATTCATAGACTTGGTTTAGACAGAAAATGGCATGCTATTTACATTCGTTCAGGAGGCGTGACTTTGGATGTTGATTTGCATGATGGGACATAGGCTTTCAGTGGCCCCAGGCTAACACTACAAAAATTAGCATTTAAAAAAAAGACTTGTATTGCACCTTTAATGTAAAAATGTATCATTTTGTGTTACTTTTTAGGTTTATATATATATATATATATATATATATATATATATATATATATATATATATATATATATATATATATATATATATATATATATAGTAAGTAGTTTGTGGATGCAAAAAAGTTTTCAATCACTTTTTCAGATAGCAAATATACTTGATAGCCATGCTGCCACACTTCAAAGGAAAGCAGACCGGGAAATTTTCTTCATGAACACCCAGAGCATTGTGCAATTGGTGCAAAGGTGAGAACTGCCTGATGACTCGCTCTGCCTGATAAACTGAAGCTATTACCGCTGTAATCTTCAGATAAACAAATATTGCTGTGTTACACAGGAAATGACAATATTCACCTGTTTTTTTTAAATGATTTCTAGATACCGTAGCGGCATTAGGGGCTACATGAAATCTGTTGTTCTGGATCTTTTGAAACACTACCTTCAGGTGGAGATGCAATTTCAGCAAGGTAAATGTAACAATGTAACATTTATAATAGAGCAAAACTGTCAGGTTCTGGAATTAAAAACTACATTCATTTTTTTTTCCCATAGGGAAACACAATAACTTTAACCTTAAATAAACGTTTAAAGAAAAATGTGTTGTGAGCACTGAGGTTGTTAATTAATTGCGTATGCTGTTGTTGTACCCGTCTGGCTCCTCCCATTTAGTCTAATCTGTCACATTTTTTGAAAATACGTACAGTTGAATTCAGAATTATTAGCTCCCCTTGATTTTTATTTCTTTTTTAAATATTTCCCAAATGATGTTTAACAGAGCAAGGGAATTTTCACAGTATGTCTGATAATATTTTTTTCTTTTTTTTTATTTCGGCTGGATTAAAAGCAGGTTTTAATTTTTAAATAAAAACTATTTTAAGGTCAACATTATTGGCCCCTTTAAGCTATTTTTTTTCAATTGTCTACAGAACAAATCATCAATATACAATAACTTGCCTAATTACCCTAACATGCCTAGTTAGCCTAATTAACCTAGTTAGGCCTTTAAATGTCACTTTAAGCTGTATAGAAGTGCCTTGAAAAAGAACTAGTAAAATATTATTTACTGTCATCATGGCAAAGATAAAAATAAACAGTTATTAGAAATGAGTTATTAAAACTATTATGTTTACAAATGTGTTTAGAAAATCTTCTCTCTGTGAAGCAGAAACTTGGGACATAAACAGAGGGGGCTAATAATTCTGACTTTGCAATATTTGACCCTGCGTGGATCACTAATCCAGTCAAAACTCATGTTTGTCAATATTTGGAAATTTTATATTTTTACATCACCTACAAGCAGGATAAATAATCTTTTCATTGATGTATTGGTTTGTTATGGCAGGACAATATTTGGCAGAGATGCAACTATTTTGTAAGAATGGGTTTTAAACCACAACGATTCGAACTGTAGTTCTGCCGAGCGACTAAAAAGTTATCAGTATGATGGTAAAAAAAATAAATTTCTAGTCAAACCATTCTTCTGCAATCTCATACCAAAAAACGGAAATAAGGGCAGTATTAATAGCTATAAATGTGGGAGAGCGTTGATATTATGTGATTGTATTGTATTGCAATATGGAACAGTTAAGTGTTGATGTTAAATCAAAAGTAAACAAATACTTGAAAATGAGATGATTTAATGACAATAATTCTCTGTGGTTAAAACTGAATTAAGTACAAAATAACTGTTTAAAATGATAAAATATGAAATGATAAAACATATGATATAAATTGTACCGTGCTTAAATGTAAAATTAAAGTTACCTGAAGTAGAAGGAGATACACAGCAGGAGAGAGAGACAAAGAGAGCAGGCCCAGAAGTTAGCCTGATTGCAGTAGAGTCAGAGAAGATAGACTCCAGAGGAGGAGAGGAGCAGTGCATGAGAGAAACAGACCAAGAAAAGACAGGCCAGGAAAAGAGAGGTTTACCTCCTATTTTGTATCTTTCTTAACCATGTGCCTAAAGCCCAAATGCTGAGACATTCAAACTGACCAATCAACATGTGACCACATCTTAAAACCCCCAAAGTTCAGATATCAGGCCCTGATCTTATCAGTATTTGCCTTTGTAGTCAGTATGGACCTTCTTGAGTCAAAAAGACATGTTTTGTCACATAAACAAATGCTTATGATATTATTGCCTCTTACAATTTGAAATCTGCAATCTGAGGGTTCAGAAAAATCTAAATATTGAGAAACATCACCTTTAAAAGTGCTTAACAATGCACATTACTAATCAGAAATTTACTTTTTAGATATTTATAGTAGGACATTTGCTAAATGGAACATGATCTGTATTTAATAATCTAAGGATTTTTGGCATAAAAGAAAAAATGATCATTTTGACCCAGCTATTGGTGCAAATATATGCATGCAATCTAAGACATTTTGGTTTTGTGGACCAAGGTCACATTAATTAAAAATATAAAATGTTTCTATAAACGGATAAAACTATTTAAAAATATTTTTATTGTGTCAGCTTCAGTTGTGTCTTTTCCATATTAAACAAATCTTTCTCTCATGTTCATATATTTCTTTGATTCAATCATTTTGATTTACCTTGTAGCAGTCCATCAGAGATTGCGAAGAATACATCTGCAAAAAGTTCAAATGCAGTTTGAAGACTATAAATACTCTCATAAAAGCAATTAAAATACTCTCATTTTCTCTGACAGCTCACTATGACAAGTGTGTGATCAATCTCAGAGAGCAGTATAAGCCGGACATGACCCCAGTGCTGGAGTGCATCTTTTCTCATGCTCAGGTCTCCAAGAAGAACGTCCTCGTCACCATGCTCATAGTAAGATGCTTTCTAAACACATGAACAGTGCGTATGTATTATACAAAGGGATGGAAATTGAAATTATGATTGCTTCATCTGAGGGTTAATGTAACTCAATTAGTTAATAAGGATTGATGGACATATCTTGTTATTATTTGATTTAAAAAGGATCTCTTTTTTTTTTTTTCAGGACCAGCTGTGTGGCCGGGACCCAATGCTTGCTGATGAGCTCATGGTCATTCTGGATGAGCTTACACAACTCAGTAAAATGGAAAACTCTAAAGTGGCACTTAGGGCCAGACAGGTATGGTGTGGACTGAATTTGTGACAGTCACTGAAAATAGTAATGCCTTTATTTCATGCAGTTTTGCTGGCTTTGCTCAAAATATCATTTTACAATTAGTAACATTATTTTAGCAGCATGTATGTTACATTCAGAATGGATGTATTAAACTGATCAAAAGTGACAGCCAAAACATTTATGATGTTACAAAGAACAAAGAATCCTGAAAAATACATGATGTTTCAATTCTATTCATTTAAGTTTATTTGTCTTTTCAAAATAATTATTGTTTCGAAACTGCTTTACAAAAGGTGCACAATATTACATCAAATCAATCAAATAAAAAAATTAAGGTTATTACTTATCATAATTTTATTAGTAACTTATAACTTTAACTAGGTTAATAGCTTTTAACAGTTAAAGATATTGCACACTCACCGGCCACTTTATATGGTACACCTGTCCAACTTGATTTAAGTGACTTTAAACATGGCATGAGGCTGCACGGTGGTGCAGTGGGTAGCACGTTTGCCTCACAGCAAGAAGGTTGCTGGTTCGAGCTGTGGCTGAGTCAGTTGGCGTTTCTGTGTGGAGTTTGCATGGGTTTCCTCCGGGTGCTCTGGTTTCCCCCACAAGTCAAAGACATGTGGTACAGGTGAATTCTTTTAGCTAAATTGTCCGTAGTGTTTGTGTGTAAATGGGTATGTATGGATGTTTCCCAGTTATGGGTTGCAGCAGGAAAGGCATCCGATGTGTAAAACATAAGCTGGATAAGTTGGCGGTTCATTCCGCTGTGGCGAACCCAGATTAATAAAAGGACTAAGCCGAAAGGAAAATGAATGAATGAATGAACGTGGCATAGTTATTGGTGCCAGACGGACTGGTCTAAGTATTTCTGAAACTGCTGATCTACTCGGATTTTACGCACAACCATCTCTAGGGTTTACAGAGAACGGTCTAAAAAAGTGAAAATATCTAGTGAGTGGCAGTTCCGTGGGCGCAAATGCCTTGTTGATGCCAGAGGTCAGAGGAGAATGGCCATACTGGTTTGAGCTGATAGAAAGGCAGCGGTAACTCAAATAACCACTTATTACAACTGGGGTATGCAGAAGAGCATCTCTGAAAGTGCAACATGTCAAACTTTGAAACAAATGGGCTACTGCAGCGGAAGAGCACACCGGGTGCCACTCCTGTCAGTTAAGAGCAGGAAACTGAGGCTACAATTCGCAGAGGTTCATCTGCAGCTACTGTGTGATGCTATCATGTCAATATAAACCAAAATCTCTGAGGAATATTTCCAGTACCTTGTTGAATCTATGCCATGAAGGATTACTTGGTACTGGTACTAGTAAGGTGTACCTATAATAAAGTAGCTGGTGAGTGTATATAAACATAGTTAACCTGCTGTTATATAGTATATAGGTAATGTCTATGTTTACATGTTCAATGAAGTGTATTTATATAATAAGTGTATGTGTTATCCTCAAAGTATTCGATCCACAAACATGTTAGGTATCATCATCAGATAAAGCTGTTTTTTTTTGTTTTTTGTTTTTTTTGTTTTTTTGAGTATCGATATAGTGAGCAGCCTCAATGACTTTATCTCTCTACAGGTGTTGATCGCCTCTCATTTGCCCTCATATGAACTCAGGCACAACCAGGTGGAATCCATCTTTTTATCAGCTATTGATATGTATGGGCATCAGTTTTGTCCTGAAAACCTCAAGGTGGTTCAGCAGCATGTATTTTCTTCACATTTTAACACATTATTCTAATTTGATGGCCTGACAGTAAGAAATCCTGTATTTGCAGAAACTAATCTTATCTGAGACCTCCATCTTTGACGTCTTGCCCAGTTTTTTCTACCACAACAACCGTGTGGTTTGCATGGCTGCATTAGAGGTCAGTGAAGTCTGATCTCATCTATCCAAATGCTTAGTCAAGTTATTGTCAATTTTTTTAACTTTCCGGCAATTCTTTAGGTTTATGTACGGAGGGCTTATATAGCTTATGAGCTAAACAGTCTTCAGCACCATCAGCTGCAGGATGGGACATGTGCGGTGGATTTCCAGTTCATGTTACCATCATCCCACCCAAACAGGTACAGCAGAAGCCACACGTAGATCTTTATATCCTCAATAGGAGTTGATCCAGAGCTAAAATGTCCCATTTACTCCCATGACTACAAAATATAAACACAATGGGAGTCTTGTGGCCAACCATTTTTTTATGTGAATCGAAACGTGTGAAAGCATTGAAGTTCATTGCTGTGGTTCTTAACAGACTACACAGATTAGGCAATAGAATAATACAAAACTGCTGTACACCTACAACTGGATGTTTCTATACCATGTGTTCTCTTATTTTGACAATGTTTTATCTTCCCTCTGAAAGAGAGCCTAACGCCACAGTGAGCCAGCACATGCCCAAATCCACGTAATGCGCTTTTCTATTTATTAGCATCTCTCTAATGTAGTACATTATAACAGAGTGCACAAAAACAAATCATGTCTCACATTCCTAACTTCCTACCTTTGGGCTGAAGCCTGGTTTGGGTTTCTTTTACTAAGCTATGGGATATGGGATTGAGCACAGCATTGGGGTAAATGATTTCATACCATCATTCTGGGGGTGATTTAAATGGTTGATCAACTTGCTTTGAATATTAAAGAAAATGGTAAACATGTTATTAAATTGCAGATATTTTGCACTGTATCGTAGTTACATTTTTAACTACACTTAAATTAAATATACTAATCGGCCACTTTATTAGGTACATCTGCTAAGACCAGGTTTAATCCCTTTTTGCCTTCAGAACTCCCTTAATTCTTTGTGGCATAGATTTAGCTATGTAACATCTATAACATTAAGCCGTTTTGTACTTAAGCAACTAATTTATTTACTTGATAATTTTAACGCAATGGGTTTACTCACTTTAAGTAAAATCAACTTATCACTTTAAAACAACACATCTAATCACTTTAAAAACAATGTATTTACTCACTTTTTTTTAAAGTCAAGTGTTTTACAGTGTGGCCATTCTCCTCTGAAAAGGCTTTTCACCCACCCAGCTACCACTCAATGGATATTTATTTTTTTCTGACCATTGTCTCAAGAGATGGTTATGTATTAAAATCTCAGTTATAATATCAGTTAAACAGCTACTGTATATCACTTAAATTAATTTTTGACATGATTCTATTGGTCCGTTTGATCCATCATTGACCAGGTGTTGACTGGCTTATTGATTTTGCTATCCAGCAGAAGTACAGATGTGCCTAATAAATTGGCTGGGTATATGTTGACCTGAAATCAAAACAGATTATTGTTATAAACTGAATTATTGACTACCCAGCAGGCACACAACATCATAAGACGTTAATATTAGGTTACATTAAGGTCGTGACATCAGGTGACCAAAATTCAGTGTCTAGGCAGCAACTACTGACAACGTAATTATGACATCCAAAAAGAACGTCAAATGACATTGATACTGTATTTGGTTGATTTTAGATTGTGTTGGAAAGTGAACACAAACTTAAACCAACTTCGGCCTGTTGGGTTCTGACATTAACCCGTTTTTAATTTCCAAACAAAGTGCAATGTCCCCGTGATGTTGGGGTACAATGTCAATCTGACAACATGTTGACATCCTGTGCCTGTTGGGTATATACATATTTCTGTTGATATGGACTCAAAATTGTCCCTGTATAATGTCTTACACATCATAAATTAATTAAAGACAAGTTTCCATCTTTTATCAAAATAATCGTTAATAATAAAAATATAATGTGGTATGGATGCATGGAAGTGGTATGGAGTTCTTAAGTTCTTTAAAAAACCTGGTATGTTTCTTTAACTCAATGCAGATTGGTCAATCACACTAAATCACGTTAACTGGGTTTTCCTGTATACAAATAGCACACTAAAATTGTCGTTTTACTCTTGGTGTTTTGTCATAAAATGATTCCCTTACCGTGACTTTGATTTGCTAATGAGTTTTTGCTTATCCTAATGATAAATAATGGAAACTGGATCTATTTTAAGGATTTCTATTAAGACTGTTTTAACAGATCATAATAAGAAATGGATCCCAAGCTATAGGATGACCATCAAATGCTAACACTCACCTGCTCTCATTTCAGAGGGAGCAGTCCTACTTTGAACAGGTAGAGTACAGCTCCTTCCTGCAACCAGCCAGCCTTGTGTGTACAGTACCGCATAGTCTGTCTGCAGCAATGCATGCTGGGTGCAAACGATACATGCCTAAAGGGGAAAGTAATTTGTAATTGTATTGTCTAGATTTAACGGCTCACATCATTTGTGAACTCTAAATTGCTCTTAAATTTGCTTCCAATCAGAAAGTGCTAATTTTATTTTGATCAACCCATTAATTTAATTTAAATGAGCCCCATAGTCCAAATTCAGTCTAGATGAGTCTATATAGAAATTATTACTGCATATTTTGCATCTAAACTTGCACAATCAGTGCCATTTAGTTTAGCATTTCTGTCTGTAATTGGTTCTGTCAAGCTTTTGCTGTTTTGTGCGCTCGTTTAAACACACACAGTGATCTCTTTTTCTCAGACTGACCCTTCCTGTCAACGATTCGGGAGAGTTTCCGGCAATGCGCCGTCAAGGCAGTGAGCTCTTTCTAGAGGGGGCGCTTTCACCCCCCTGCCAGAGGATGGGAGCCATGGTTGCCTTCCATAGCTTTGACCACTTCAAAAGGTGCCTTCACGGTTTTAGTTTTATAAAGGTCACATTATTTTGCGAGATCAAATGGTTAAAAAAATGTACGGTTTGGTCTGATCTGGGGTTTAATTTTATTGCAGGTGCTTTGATGAAGTGATCTGTCGCTTTGTGGATCCGCTGTGTGAAAGTTCTCTGTTTTTTGATGGCTGTTCCACATTCTGTGATGGGGAGAGCTGTAAAGTAAGATTGCAATTTCATTAAATTATAAATTTTTCTTCATCCTAGTCCCTTTATTCATCAGGGTTCACCACAGCAGAATGAACCGCCAACTTTCCAGCATATGCTTCACACATTGGATGCCCCTCTAGCTGCAACCCAGTACTGGGAAACATCCATACACATTCACACACATAAACTATGGCTATTTTAGTTTATTCAATTCACCTATAGCACATGTCATTGGACTGTGGGGGGAACTGAAACACCCAGAGGAACCCCACGTGAAAACGGGGAGAACATGCAAACTCCACACAGAAACGCCAACTGACCCAGCCGAGGCTCGAACCAGCGACCTTCCCACTGTGAGGCGATTAGTTCTCCATCTATTTCAGTACTCTATCTATTAAACGTGTTCTTTATTTATTTCAGAACATGAAGGAAAACCCTATTCACATCATAAATGTGTCAATTAAACAAGCAGACACAGAAGATGATGATGCTTTAGTCACAGCTTTCACTGCCTTTGCTCACTCCAAAGTAAGTGTTTTACAGATTGTTGGCCATTTAGCTTTGTGTTCCTCTGAGTGACTTGACTCTCTTTGCGTTTCATTTCAGAAATCTCTACTCTATGATTACGGAATCAGAAGAGTGACATTTTTAGTTGCACAAAAGGTAAATGTTCATCTAATATGCATCCTAAATAAATTATCCTGATTTAAAAATAAAAAAAACCTTCCTTGCCTTTAGCGGGAGTTCCCAAAATACTTCACGTTTAGAGCCAGAGATGAAGTAAGTGATAAATCTTTTGATTTGATTGTTTAAAAATGTGACCATTGACCACAACAACAGTCTTATGTTTCACAAAATATGGGTCAAAATCATTAATTTTTATTTTACTTGATGCAAAAACAAACATTGGAATAATTTTCTACTGTAAATACATCAAAACTATTTTTTTGTTATTAATATGCATCACTAAGAACTTTATTTGGACAACTTTAAATACAATATTCTAATTATTTAGATGTTTTTGAACTCTCAGATTCTAGATCTTCATATAGTTGTATATCTCTGCCAAATATTGTCCTATATTGACAAAACATACATCAGGGGTGTCCAAACTCAGTACTGCAGGGCTGGTGTCCTGCATATTTTAGTTCCATGCCCAATTAAAGAAAATTAAACTAGCTATTAAAGCTCTTTCTGGGTACACCTGAAAATTCCAAGGAGGTGTGGTGAAGGAAGTTGGAGTTAAACTATGCAAGACACCGGCCCTTTGGACATCCCTGCCATACATCAATGGAAATGTATTTATTATGGATAAATCTCAATTTCAACTAAATCACACTTAGGGCTGTTTTTGTGGTCCTGGGTCACAAATGTACATTATAAAGTAGCAGCTGAACAACCCTCTTTTACACTTTTTCTCTAGTTCCATGAAGACAGAATCTACCGTAACCTGGAGCCTGCTCTGGCCTTCCAGCTGGAGCTAAACCGCATGCGTAACTTTGACCTGAAGGCTGTTCCCTGTGCTCACCACCGCATGCAGCTGTACTTGGGTGCTGCTCGTGTGGAAGAGGGCGCAGAGGTCACTGATTATCGCTTCTTTATCAGAGCCATCATTCGCCACTCTGACCTCATCACCAAGGTGAGTCCTTTTAATTTGCCTAATTTTTTGGGGGCAGAAATTTATCTAAGGCGACCGTGGATTTATTTTTGTAGTATTTATCATTAATGTGTTTATCAGACGGAGCTGATATAAGTGTGTGGTGTATGCGTGGTACTACACAACTTTACTAGTGCCATGCTTACACAACATGCTTTTTCTAAATATTAATACCCATTCCGGGTAATATTGCTCATTTGGAAATTCTCATAATGCGCTTGTTTTTTAAAAAATGGCTTAATGAGATACTGTATATTATTTAAATGGAGCAGTTACATTTTCTTTCTTTTTTATTTAGTATTTTATTGTAGTTTACACATTTTCATACAGATTTTTAGTATGTAGGGTTTTCCACATTGGGTACACAAAACAACCAAACATAAAAATCATCATTGTTTTGAAATTGTAGAAATAAAAAAAAATAAAAAATTTAATAAAATCAAGAAATAAGTAAATACCAAAATTACTTTAAGGATTCAAATACATCATAAGAACAATCAAAACAATACATTCACTGAAAATATTTGAAGCCGCATAGATATTTCTTGTTGACCATTTGGACTTAACCTAATGTTTACCTATACCATGTACATTTCTTTTTAAAGATAATCTGGATTGCAAATCGATACTAAATATTGTTCATCCTTGTTTTGTTTTTTGTTTTGGTTAGTTTTTTATTTTGTTTTGTTTTTAATTTTATTTAGTTTTGTTTTATTTTATTTTGTTATTTAGTTTTGTTTTGTTATTTTATTTTATTTTATTGTTGAGATTCCTTTTCTTCACATTAAACAATATCTTTAAACCTTAAAAAAATGTTGGGATGTTGTATATAAATTATTCCAAATCACGATTCCAAGAAAAAAGCTAAACAAATCATAATAGTTACAGAAGTAATATGCAAACAAACAAGTATTGCTATAATAAAATAATTGTTTTTCAAACATAGGAATCATAATTTTTTTTAATTTTGTAGAAATCAAATTAAAAAAAAGAAATAGAAATCTACAAATAAGTAAATACCAAAATTACTTTAAGGATAAAAACAATTAACACAACACACTTATAATTGTTAGCCGCCACATTTTGATTAACTTCATTCACTAAAAATAATTTATTTTATTTTATTGTTGATTCCTTTTCTTCTTGTTCAACAAAATCTTTAAACCTTAAAAAAAATGTTTATATATTTATATATATAAACATAATTCCAAATCACAAAGAAAAAACTAAAAAAAATCATAATAGTTACAGAAATAATATGCAAACATACGAGTATTCCTATAATAAAAGAATAAAGAGAGAAAAAATGGTTTCATTGTTTAAAATATGTTCTGTTGTATGCGGTTTTAAAAAATAACAAAATGGGAAAATATGATTTATTTTTTTTATTACTTTTGTTTGGACTCTGTAGGAGGCCTCTTTTGAGTATTTGCAGAATGAGGGTGAGAGGCTGTTGCTGGAGGCGATGGATGAGCTGGAGGTGGCCTTTAGTAACACACCCACTCGGACTGACTGCAATCACATCTTCCTCAATTTTGTACCCACTGTTATTATGGACCCATACAAGGTTAGATTCAATAACAAAACAACTGCAATTGCTCATGAGCTGTAGCGGTCAGAGGTTTTCTTCTACTACAGATAGAGGAGTCTGTCCGCTCCATGGTGATGCGATACGGTAGTCGACTGTGGAAGCTGCGAGTTCTCCAGGCTGAGCTGAAAATCAACATCCGCCTCACCACCACTGGAGATGTTATTCCCATACGCCTCTTTCTCACCAATGAGTCTGGATACTATCTGGACATCAGCTTGTATAAAGAGGTCAATGACCCGTCCAGTGGACAGGTACAACAACCTACATTCACTATCATTCATTAAGTACCAGATAATAATTGCATTTTCAAAATAGTCAAGGGATTTTGCATTAAGCAACACAACAGTTTTCAGCACTGATAATGACAAAAATTTTAGTTTTTTTTTTTAAACCTCAGCTTTTAGGAATATATTGAATATTACATACTTACAGAGGGGGAAATATTCAACACGCCATGTTTTTTTTTTTTCTGGGAAAAACATTTTAAAGGAGCTGTTGACATGAAAATGTAACCAGATTTTAGTTAAAACCCAAACAATGCAAACCAAAAATCTAAAAAAAAATAAATAAATAAAAAATAAATTATTTGTATTAACCATGAAATGACACATGACGAAAGTACTGAACTACTGAAATGTATTTAATACTTTATATAAAAGGCTTTTTTGGTGATGGCATCTTAAAGACACCTCCCATATGGAGAATGAAGTCGCATGCATTGCTCAGGTGTGATTTTTTTCACAGACGTCAACAGACAGTAAAAATCTTGATGGTTCTGTGGGTCTCGTATTAAATCTGATCTTTATTTTGTATTTTCTATCGGATTCAAGTTAGGTGATTGGCTGGGCTATTCTACAGCTTGATTTTCTTTCTCTGAAAACATTTGAAAATCTCCTTGGCTGTGTTTTGGATCATTATCTTGCTAAAATGTCCTCTAGTTTCATCTCCATCATCCTGCTAATGTAGATGTTGGACTGAAGCAGCTAATGTTAATTTACAATGCAAGGGCAGAGGGTTGCTGAATAACTACTGAGAAATTTCAGCTGCTGTCTGGGCATTCACTGCCTTACAACACCTCCCTTTCTTCATGTGTTCAATACTTTTCTCCTGTCATTTAATTTTTTTTACACATGACTTAATTTGTAAACTAAGTAATATTGTTTTCTTTGCATAAATGGATTTCTTTGGTTGTTGTCTGGTGAAAATTTCAAGTCAACAGCAGATATAGAAATATGTTTTCTGAGAAAAACAATGACGTGTTAAATACTTCTTTCCCCCACTGTATGGCGAAATAGTTTTCATTTTTCATATTTTAAATTTAAATTGTAGTATATTACACAGCTTTTATTGAATTTTTGGTGAGCATAA
This sequence comes from Danio rerio, assembly GCF_052040795.2. Lineage (NCBI taxonomy): Eukaryota > Metazoa > Chordata > Actinopteri > Cypriniformes > Danionidae > Danio > Danio rerio. The sequence continues at coordinate 20,255,734 of NC_141025.1, forward strand.
GACTTGCTTAAAAAAATCTAACTTTTTTTGATCTTTTTAATTAATATTCTGTAACAGTACAAACATCTTGGCTTTTTATTATGGATTATGTGTATGTTCAAAAAATACATTGCAGATGGAGTAATAGAATTTTGTTTGTTTAAGTCTGACTAAGTCTAGCAAGCACATTTAAAAAAAAAAAAGTCTTTTAAATATTGAATAGTGGTAACTAGGGGTGGGGGAAAATATCAATATATCATAGTATCGCCATATTTTCCATGGCTATATTATATTGATATATAGACAGCAGTATTTAAATATATATATATATATATATATATATATATATATATATTTTTTTTTTTTTTTTTTTTTTTTTTTTTTGCAATTCTCCATCAGAGAGTCATTACAAGTGAGGAACAGAAAAACCACAATACATTAATTTCTCAATTCTGAAGAAAAAAAAAATGGGTCGCAATCAAACACATTCCTTACTCTCCGAACCATATTCAGAGGAAAATAAAGAAAGTAAACAACAACAACAACAACAATAAACAACAAACAAAACAATAACAAAAAATATATATAATAAATTAACAAAAGACACCTAAGTAGTAAGCCATTACTGTTAAATGTCAGATATCAGATAATTTATTTTCCTAATACATTCTTGGACGAGCTTGTATCATTCAAAAGCAAGAAAAAAAGACAAATAGGGCTTGATATGTAAGACGGGTTACATATAATTTAAAAAAAGCAATTCTTTCTAATTTTCTTTATTTGTATTGACAATATTTTAATAAACTTTTGCTTTAATGTTAAATTCAATTTCTTTACAGTTTACTACAGTAGATGGTGGTGTTGAGTTTTTTTTTTTTTTCTGGTGACCAGTAAGTTAGTAAAATAAAAATGGCTCCATTTATGCATACAACATGTAAGAGTCAGACAGTTTTTCTGCTTGGCAATTACTTATTTATTAGTACCAGCAATAAAAATTAAGTAAGTTAAACTGAGACATTTCTGTTTAGTTAAAAGAGATGATGCCTATGTTGTCCTTTGGGTTTTTGAAGTAAAGGTAATCACAATATATTGCAGAATATTGCAACATATGAAATACTAAATCATGGCAAAAGTGATGTTATATCATGGGGGCCCCTAGTGACCCCATAATAAAGCAAGGACTGTAGAAAAATCCTGAGAGAGTTAGTTGGGATCACTTGCTGCCATTGTAAAATTTTGTATGAAAAACGCACAAATTTAAATTTAATTTTCTTTTCTTTTTTACTTTCATCCTAAAACACCTTATTTAAATGCCACTGCAGCACAAAGTTAAAATGGTTCACAACAGAAAACAGTGTTGATGCCTTAGCTGGCATCTTATTACTGTTATTGTTACAATATAGATACATTTAGGAACCTTTCTGCTTCATTGTGCACTTTTATCCATTCCTGTCCTGCAGATAATGTTCCAGTCGTATGGAGACAAACAAGGCCCGCTGAACGGCATGCTCATAAACACACCATACGTCACAAAGGATTTACTCCAGGCCAAGCGCTTCCAGGCTCAGAGCCTCGGCACCACATATGTCTATGACTTTCCTGAGATGTTTAGACAGGTGAGCTGATTCGGTTAACATCAAACAGGATTGTGATGGTCTTTTTATAAGACGTGTTTCTCATTACACTTTGTCCTTTATTCAGGCTTTGTTTAAGCTTTGGGGACCAGGAGACAGTTATCCTAAAGATGTGTTGATGTGTAATGAGCTGGTCCTGGATTCTCAGGGGAACCTTGTGCAGATGAACAGACTACCAGGCGACAATGAGGTGCATTGATGAATTCTCACTATAATCCTTCAGAGACTTTCTTACACTGTACAACTTGTTACACAGTAGCAGTTGTCAGTGAAGGTTTGAGGAATACTGTTTGTAACCACAGTGGTCCAACAGAAAATAAACAAATTTGGGCCACAGATATACATTTTTTGTTACAAGTAAAACAAAAACAACACTCTTCAAATCACAAGACAACTAATTTGGGTGAAGTTCAAGACATATATTTTTAAAAGATAATTAAAACCATCAGTTTTATTTTTCTCTTTATATGTAACCATGCAGATCGAAGTGTTTATTTCACTCTACATTATTATTAGACAAAAAAATGATAAACGACAATAATCAGTCAGATGTACTGTAGGGGTCCGTTCTTCGTACGTGGATTACTCAGTTAGCTGGATTTGGATATTGACGATTTGACACGATCCAGGATCGTTTCGTTCTTCAAAGCTGATCCGAGAGTTGTTGTCATAGCAACAGTTCTGCTTGGTCAAACCTGATCGGGAGCAGGTTCAATTCATATAAACAGGATTAGATCGGCTCAGTTCAAGCAAAGATAATACAGAAAGTATGTTCCGAATTCTGATATTTTCTTACAGTAGTAGTTATATACACCTGGGAAAATGGTACATATTTTTTTAACTATATATATATAAAGTTATAGTCATTAATAAAATAAATTAAGTTATACATATTAATAAAACGTATGCAATCTGCACCCTCGAAATGAAAGTACAAAGATTGCCACCTGGTGGTGCAAAAAGAAAACTTATTGATATGAACTTTTTAGATCACTTTAGTACAAATTGTGTATAATAGAAATGCACAATATGTGACTTTTTTTAAAGCAATAATACATTTATGCAGTCATGAACATGTTTTGATAGTTAATATGCCGGTGATTTGATGCTTCACAAAAGTTGCAGACGCCTTTACCAATATGAAAATGCTTTTGTAAACAACCAGTTATTCTTTACACCGATTAAAAAACGGCTACTATAATAAAGAAAATCTTTTCTAAATGTAGAACTAAATACATTGATTTGCATTGAAAGACATGATGAATACTCTTGACACATGAAAGTGTAAAGCCTGCAGCTCACAACAAATGTGGAAGGTTATTGCGTGTCATATTTAACAAGCCGTTTACTGCTAATTTGTTGTAATTTTGCTCACATGGATAATTGAATATTAATCAGATGATGTCATTACGCTGCTGTGCCGTCAGCCAATCGTTGCATTGCTGATCATGATTTCGAGGATCGATAGATCTGTCCTTCACAACACACACAGCGATCTCAGATCAGTTCATCCAGACATTCTAATCTGATTCGCGAACTTGTTTGAAGAACCAAATGAGCGAGAGATCAGTTATCAAGATTAAAAGATCCGGGATCTGCCAAATCATCTTAGATCATTTAAGCGAGGTACGAAGAACGGACCCTAGAAGTCATGCTTGCATATGCATTTTTGGACTTTTAAATCAAAGAAAGTAAATGAATGATCTCAGGGTAAGTAATTAGTTTTTTTTCTTTCCAGGTTGGAATGGTAGCTTTCCGGATGAGGATGAAGACTCCAGAGTACCCAGAGGGCCGAGATATCATTGTGATCTGTAATGATATTACCCATATGATTGGCTCTTTTGGGCCTCAGGAGGATCAGCTCTTTATGCGAGCATCTGAGCTGGCCAGAGCGGAGGGCATCCCGCGCATCTACATCTCAGCCAACAGCGGAGCTCGAATCGGCCTGGCAGAGGAGATCCGCCACATGTTTCAGGTGGCTTGGATCGACCCTGAAGACCCATATAAGGTGACTGAACACTTACTAAGAGTTGCAATGTGAAGTCAAACCTAATCCAGACCAATTTCAATACTTAAAAATACTGTTTTGCTTCTTCTGTCCACACTTGAGGCAGTGTTTTTGCCTTGTGAAAATGAAGCTTTTGAAGATGCTCTACAACCCTGTTCCTGGAGAGCTTCCTTCCTGCAGAATTCAGCTCCAACCCTGATCAAACAAACCTTAACCAATTAATAGGACATGAAGCCGCACTTGATAATTACAGAAAAGTTTGTTTGGTCAGGGTTGCAACTCAAATCTGCAGGAAGGTTGTTCTCCAGAAACATGGTTGGTGACCCCTGCTCTACTATTTCTGCATCTGGAATCGCCTACTACTCAGTAGGTACTGCATTTGAATTTACTACTCGACCATTAGAAAAGTACGTTCTATACAGTATGACTGTGAGCAGTAAGAATGGAACTCAGACGTACTACATCCGCCATTTTGTCATGATAACGTGACCTACCCACGTTAGTTGCGTCGCTTCACTTCCATTCATGAATTCTCTCACAGTGCATCATGGGATAGCCTAGTGTGCATCGGATGCACACTTCAGAATCTCGCTGGAAGTAGTAGGTCATCCTGGTACTTCTTGCATACTGTTTCTATGAATTCAGACATACTACTCTGCTCGCATACAGTTTTTGGTGTACTATATAGTATGGAAGTATGCATTTTTCAGATGCAGCCAATGTGTTAAACCTTGTTTTTTCACATTGTAGTGTGACTTGGAAAACAAATATATCTAATGCATGTTTAGTCAAGTGATGTTTGTGTTAACTATAAATATTTAAAGGTGCTCTATGTACGTTTTTGACTTTTCTAAACACCATAATACAGTGGTGCTCAACCCTGTTTCTGGAGATCGACCTTCCTGCAAAGTTCAGCTCCAACCCTGATCAAACACACCTGAACCAGTTAATTAGTACCTGAACAGCACTTGATAATTACAGGCAGGTGTGTTTGATATGGGTTGCACTGAAATCTGCAGGAAGGTCGATCGCCAGGAACAGGGTTGATCACGCCTGCCATAATATGTTTGCAGATATTTAAGAAACATGCTAAGTGAACATACTTGTTTATCGGAAAAACAATGCTGAATCTGTTATTCTACTTTAAAAATGTGTTTTCCTTTCTTTGTTTTGGTGATTTCAACTCGCCCAGTGCCAGTTTAGCCAATTATATTTCAGCACCTCGGGTTGCCTTGGTGGAAAACCCCGTATTTCATTCATTCAGAAAGGCTCTCAAAGCATGTGCCCGTGACTGAAATGCGAAGCAGTTCCACATGAGGTTATTAATTAGCAAATATTATAAATATTACGAGCATAAACATTAGGTGAGTAGGTTACATTGTAACCGCATGTCCAAACAACACGCTTCATGACGAGATATGCAGTGATAAAGCTGTTTGCACCAGAAGAAACACAACTGAAATTTACATAGTCATTCAGAAGAACAGAATATGCACTCACTCATGAAATGGTATGGTTTAAAATCTACTTAATACATATTAAACCTCTTTAAAATTATCAAATGTAGATGCCGAATCACTTATATGTTCAAAAGTTTAATTTCAAACAATTTATTTTATTTTCAAGATCTAAGGTGAACTATCTGCTGCTGCTTTCAGTATATGGCAATAAATGGCAATTAAAATGGCATTCAAACTCGCATTGTTAGCATTTAACACTGAATAAAGCACAGCAGTTGTATCTGAGGTGATTATTGTAAGTTTTCTGTTGTTCAGCAGTGAGAAATAGAAGCCGTTTCTATTATATCAATTTGAGGTGTTGGTTAGGACAAAAACTCCTTTAAATACGGAACATATTCCTTCTATCGGGTGCCGTTGATTTTATTTAGAACACAGTTTAAATCACTCGCTCCTGTCCTCAATTTGGCAACTTGCGCTTGCGTTTGTTTTGATCCAGAATTGCAATACCTAATTCCACCACCGGGTGTCAACCTTACTGTACATACTGCATCTTTAAACTAGTAGGCCTATGTTTCTATTATAAGTATGTAACAATGTTTATATTACAGAGTGTGGTGCAGTCAAAACCTAAATAAATAATTCGCTGAGAGATCCCTGAGGTTTAGAATGTCTTTAAGTATAAAAATGTATGTGGTAAGCATAACTTAAAAATACTTTGATGTTTTGCTGTACTATATAAATTAGACATGGCTAATATTGAAAATATGGATTTTTTTAAAGAACAAAACATTCAAAATTTGTCAAGTAATGTTTAGCACAGACCTTATTTTCTCATTTGTTGAACCCCACTTAAAAAAAAAACATAGGAAAATGCATACATTTCTTTGCATTATTGTTCTGCATTAAAACATGACATCAAAATTGGCAGAAAGCGATTTTAAAACTGTAATGTGAATGGATGAAAAATCATCTTTATGTACCCTGTTTGTAAGCATACCCACCAAACAATTTTGTCTAAAAGACATCTCATAAACACCTTGGATAAAGCAAGGCTAAATTTGATAAGTCTAGTTTCGGACCATTCTTAAATGTTGATTAGAGATTTTTTCTGACTGCCCAAATTTAGTATTGTCTATGTTTTGACGTCTATTAGACATCTTTTAAATACAAAAATGCTTCCTGGATTGAGTTTTCATTTTACTTGATATTTTGATTCTGTTCAGCTTTGTTCAAATCCATTGTTCTGTTTTGCCCCTGCAGGGTTTTAAGTACCTGTATCTGACTCCTCAAGACTACACCCGCATCAGTTCCTCCAATTCTGTCCATTGTCACCATGTAGAGGAGGGAGGAGAGTCCAGGTGAGATTACTGATTTTAAGCATAAAAAATACTTCAGCCATCCATGTTCTGCAACTGTCACCATGACTCAGTTTTTATCTTCACGAGGAGCCAAACATGTCTGTGGAAAACCCAAATTATGTGCGTGTACAAATGTTGGAACAAAAGACTCCATTCAATGTTTCTGCTCATGTGTTGAACTTGTAAATAGTGCATATTTATATTCACATTAATAGGAAATATACACAACTATTTTTGTTTAATGTTTCAGATACATCCTCACAGACATCATAGGAAAGGAAGAGGGTATTGGAGTGGAGAATCTGAGGGGCTCGGGCACAATAGCTGGAGAAACTTCTCAGGCTTATAAGGAAATAATCACTATTAGCATGGTGAGACCTAAAATCTTCCCATTGTATTATTAGACATGGTACTGTTTCTAAACACCAATGTTGTAGCAGTGATCAGGTTTGGTGATCCATTAAACTCTCGTCTTTCTCTAGGTCACGTGTCGGGCTATAGGAATCGGTGCCTATCTGGTACGTCTAGGACAAAGAGTCATTCAAGTGGAAAACTCCCATATCATCCTGACTGGAGCTGGGGCATTAAACAAGGTGTGGAATATCACATCTGCAGTGACACCTCAAACTGTACAGTATCATATTTACTGTATGTGGCCTTTGTTTCTTTTATTACTCATAATTTTGTGTTGGTGTAGGTGCTGGGTCGTGAAGTCTACACCTCCAATAACCAGCTTGGTGGGGTTCAGATCATGCACAACAATGGAGTGACACACTCCACCGTGCCAGATGACTTTGAAGGAGTGCTCACTATACTACAGTGGTTATCCTACATGCCAAAGGTAGTTTCTAATTACTTATAAGTAGGGCCAGAAGGAATCTGCGGATGTTTTTTGCTATTTCTGCGGGATGATTTTGGGAGTATCATAACTAAAACCTTAATATAGGAAATAAAAAACAATACCTTTTTTTTAACTTTTATTTAATGTTTAAAATGCAAATCCAATTAGATTTACTTTATTTGGTAAACAAAGCAAGTCTCTCATATAATATTTCTACTAAAAGACTAATATAAATATTAAAGACTAATAAAAAAATATTACTTTACAAACGGCGTTGTACTTAAATCCGATTAACATTTTCATATTAGTCAATAATATTACTGTAATTAATTTTAAAACTGAATATTATTCAAAGTAAATAAACAGAATTAATGATGGGCTAAAAATCTGGGGAATTTTGCAGAAAATTTGCAGAAAATCTGCAGAATTCTGCGCGCGCAGATTCCGTGTCGGCCTACTTATAGGGCTAATTTAAAAATAAAACATCTTAAACAAGCATTTTTGAAGTTAAATCAGTGTGAAAAAGCCCAAATTAGACCATAAACAAGATTAAAATAAGATTTTTTTAAATAATGCTGCACCTTTCAGAAACCTAAGTTATAACTTTGACAAATGTTACAGTTTTACTTCAATTCACCATTGCCAATAAGTAAATACAGTAGATTAGATAAAAACCACCATGTTTTGACCTTGATTGGCTTTGGGTTTACCTATTACCATCTGTGGCTTGGTTTAGTTTTGACTTTGACAGTGTACTGTATGTTTTTGTTCGATCATTAATGTAAAGGTGTTTGCTGTTGTAATTAGAGCAATCAAAGTCCAGTCCCAATAAAGCCTGCCACTGATCCAGTCGACAGAGAGATCGATTTTGTTCCCACAAAAGCCCCTTATGACCCTCGCTGGCTGCTCTGTGGACGACCCCATCCCAGTAAGAGCCAAATTATCCACACAGTCTGTCATGTACATTTCAAAACATACTCTTAATGCTTAGTGTGTCGTGTTTGAATAGCTGTGAAGGGAGCATGGCAGAGTGGATTCTTTGATCATGGTTCATTTTTGGAGATAATGGCTACATGGGCACAGACAGTGGTGGTGGGCCGAGCCAGGTAAGAGCCAGAACAATACGTTTTTAAATAAACATTTATATTATATTTACACAGATATTTAGTCAAAATTCTGAATCCGAGTAAGATCATGAATGTTATTCAGGCTTGGTGGGATTCCTCTTGGGGTCATTGCTGTGGAGACCCGCACAGTCGAGCTTGCCATTCCAGCAGATCCTGCCAACTTAGACTCAGAGGCCAAGGTAAGTGTCTAACTGTAGGATCTGTGCTTTCTTCTGTGATTAGTTTGCTTTTAGTGGGTTTTGTTTATTTATATCAGTTTTAGAATGTAGTGTCCTTTCTGCCTCAGCTCCTCCAGCAAGCTGGTCAGGTGTGGTTTCCAGATTCTGCATATAAAACGGCTCAGGCTATTGAGGATTTCAATAGAGAGAAACTTCCCCTTATGGTGTTTGCCAACTGGCGAGGATTTTCTGGAGGCATGAAAGGTATTTAACTGGTGTTCATGTTTTAAGTTGCAAATGTAGCAATAAAGATATTTGCTTTGTTACAAAAACTAAAATAAATAGTGTTCTTCTGAACTTTCAAATGGTCAAAAGAAAAATGTTTCCGCAACATAATAAGCAGAACATCTGTTACTATTGATAATAATAAGCAATGTTTTTAAGTAGCAAATCAGTTTACATGATTGATTTCGGGAGGATTTCTGTATTGACTACTGAAAAACTAGCTTTTGCCATCACAGGAATACAATAAAAATAAAATTTTAAAATTTACTGAAGTACATTTCTTTTTTACTTATTGGTATATGTAATAATATTTCTAATAATATTAATATTTTTATTAAAGTGTTTTAGTCAATTAACTGCAGTCTTTGTGTATGTGAGTTGAAACATTGTCTTTTAAAAATATTTTTGAAAGGGTTAGCTCACATAACAATTTTAATTCTGTTATTAATTACTTATGTCGTTCCAAACCTCTGAGATCTTCGTTCATCTTTAGAACACAAATTAAGATATTTTAGATGAAATCTGAGAGCTCTTTCCTTCTCCATCGAGACATACAAAGTCCAGAAAAGGAATCAAAAAATGGTCAATATTTCATGTGACTTCAGTGGTTCAATACGAAGTCAATACGACTGTAATCATACGAAGCTCCAAGAACTCTCTTCTGCACCAAAAATTAAAAAAAAGTAACAAAACAGAATGTTTGAATGTTGAGAGAGCTAATAAATTTAATCTGAAATATCTTAATTTGTTTTCTGAAGACAAATGAAGGTCTCAGGGGTTTGGAATGCAATGAGGGTGATTAATTTTTATTAACTTTTTACAGATTTTACTAAATGAACCAACGCTTTAATGTATCTATACAATTTTAAGATAACTCATGCTTTCTATGTCAGATATGTACGACCAGGTGCTCAAGTTTGGCTCTTATATCGTGGATGCCCTGCGAGAATTCAGCCAGCCTGTGCTGGTTTACATTCCTCCTAATGCTGAGCTGAGAGGAGGATCATGGGTCGTGATCGACCCTACTATAAACCTTCAGCACATGGAGCTTTATGCAGATCGAGAAAGCAGGTAAAAGCTAGTTCATAAAAATACCCTTCATTACTTTAAAGGTGCCATATTTATATTGATTCAAGAAGTTAAATTGGTGTTTTGCGTCCTGACAAGCATGGTTCATGGAATCGTAGCATATCAATGCATAAAAAACAATCTGGTGTTGCTGGCTTTTACTGTGTCTCCCGTTTTCAAAATAAAAGTCCCATGTACATAGTAAATTAATGCAGTATGGGATGTGCTTATTAATGATCCCTGCGAAACTTTTAATGACACGACTGCTCGTCAGGTCTGGATGATGTAGTAGAATATGATCTATAGTAGCTTCATACAAAGCTGAGGGCATGCCCCGTGAACAACACAACATTATGTATTGTGTTTTGATTGGTCTGTTGTCCACTGGGATTTTACATGATTATATATGACTAGACATATCTAGATTTACTTTACATGGCATCTTTAAGGGTTAACCTTAAATTTTCGCTGTAAATTCCATTCAGCAAATGCCTTTTTTTAGGTCTGAATATGCTAACACTTTAAGATGGGTTTTAAAGTGAACGTTTTTTAAAATGATACCATTATTTTTTCGGTGTACACAATAAAAAGTGTCATTTTGAGAAAGCAGTGACGTCATTTGGATGCATCTTATGTGTCCATAGTCATGACTGAGAATTTAACAACCAAAAAATGTGGTGGACATTATTATGACCATGTGTGCAGGTGCATTATGACAGTGTGTGTGAACATTACTGACCTTGCATGTACTATGCAACATTTAAGCCATTTTGACAGCATTATTGTCTGTACACAGAACTTTTCTACAAAGATGCAAACAGACTCTAAATATTATTTGTTTACCTTAATTCTTGTCTTCTCTCCAGAGGTGGCGTTTTGGAGGCTGAGGGCACAGTGGAGATCAAATTCAGAAAAAAAGACCTGCTAAAGACCATGCGAAGGATTGATCCAGTGTATTCTCGTCTGGCTGAGCAGCTAGGTATTGCAGTTAATCTCCTTTTAAACACACATTTCCTACCTGTAGTACTTTCTGTGACAATGTTGTGCTTAATGTAGGCAAACCAGACTTACCGAGCCAGGAGCGTAAAGACCTGGAGGCAAAACTAAAGTCTAGAGAGGAGTTCCTTCTTCCCATCTACCACCAGGTGGCAGTGCAGTTTGTTGACCTTCATGACACTCCAGGACGGATGCAGGAAAAGGGAGTCATCACGGTACAGACATTTAAAAAACTAATTATAGAGAAAATTTCATGAAGAGTTTTCTTTTCCTGAACAGTTTGTAAATGATTTTTCACAGTGAACTTTTAAAATGTTTTTAGGACATCCTGGACTGGAAGACTGCTAGGTCATTCTTTTACTGGCGTCTGAGGCGACTGCTGTTGGAGGAAGTGGTAAAGAAGGAGATCATGCAGGCCAACCAAGACCTAAGCAACGGACACATACAGTCCATGCTGCGCCGCTGGTTTGTGGAGACAGAAGGAGCTGTAAAAGTAAGGAAACGTCAGTTATTTGTGATGGATAAATTCTTCAAATTAAAGGTCAAAAATCAGAATGCAGAAAAATACAACTCAGAAAATTGTTTTGTTGACTAAAATTATAAAAAAAAAAGATACTTTACTTTTCGGCTTAGTCCCCTTATTCATCAGGGGTTGCCACAGCGGAATGAACCGCCAACTATTCCAGCATATGTTATCCAGCTGCAACCCAGTTCTGGGAAACAACCATACACTCATTCACACTCCTACACTACAGACAATTTAGTTTATTCAATTCACCTACAGCGCATGTCTTTGGACTGTGGGGGAAACTAGAGTACCCAGAGGAAACACACGCAAACACAGGGAGAACATGCAAACTCTAAACAGAAATGCCAACTGATCCAGCGATCTTGCTGTGAGGCGGCAGTGCTAACCACTGAGCCACCGTGACGCCCTTGTTAAGATATCTTAAGACAGTGTTTCTTAACCAGGTTCCTGCAGGACCACCAGCTCTGCGCATTTTCCATATTGTCTTAACCAAACACACCTGATTCAGATCATCAGCTCATTAACAAAGACTGAAAGACCTGTAATGGATGTGACAGACAAAGGAGACATCCAAAGCATGCAGTGTTTATGGTCCTCCAGGAACGTGGTTGAGAAACACTGCCTTAACATATATATTTACTATTATTATTGTTTGCCCATGATATGAAATAACATTAACAGTATCACATCACATGCTAATGTCACAGAGTGCATAAAAATTAAAGGACAGGATGTAAAAATTCATTAAAAAAAAGCCAAAACAAAATGACAAATCAAAAAATTAAACATTGTTTTGAAACAATAAGAATCAAGTAGGATTGAAAAGAAATGACAAGCAGTCCTGCATAGAGATATAATCATTTTATATAAGTAGTTGATCCATAAACTAAGATTCAGTCATTATTTATGAGAATTAAAAAGTATACAGGGTGATTCAAAAAGAATACCACAACTTTGAAAATCGAGAACTCTGCAAAGAAGAAAAGTAGAGTTAAGCTCTTTCTGTCATCAATTTAAGAAAGCTCTGAAGCTTCATATGATTGCTCATTTGGTTGTGACCGAGAAAGAATAACTGCAGTTACCCAAACTGTTACGCCCGAGATGCTACAGAGTGTGGAACGATTTCGAGTATTAGGTTGATGTCACTCAAATGTCTGGAGGGGGTCATGTTGAACATCCATGAACTTGTTTTCTAAAAAACTTAAGTACTCTAACAATAATTACCCAAGGTTCCATCATGTTTCTTTGATTAAATAGGAATTTTCAAAGTTGTGGTATTCTTTTTGAATCACCCTTTGTATTGTTCTTGATCATCTATAATGGCAGTGAATTGTGCAAAAGAGACTCAAAAGTATGAGTTTTTTTTCTAGGGGGTTATAATCAGGATTGTGAATAGGAAAACCTGTTTTAATGTCAACTCAAAAGTACTAGGGGTTTAAACTCAGGCTTGTATATAGCAAAGCATGTTTAATGTAATTTTTTTAAAATCTTAAAATTTATCCAAGACTGCTGGGTCATGAGACTCCAAACAATTCACAGGTACAAATAGATAAAACAGAGAAAAAAAGAAATGGTTAAATATGTACATTACAAAAAAACATTTATAAGAACATTCATAGAAACATACTCAAAGTAAAATTCAAATGTAAAAATATGTATGATTTTCAAACTATTAACAGAGTTAATGCCAACCTTAAAAGCATATTTGTCAGCGTAACTACTATTATCTGTTTATCTATGAAAAGGTTTTTTTTTATTCCATGCGAGGTAAAGGTTTGGCAATGGTATCTTCTAGGCATATCTGTGGGACAATAACAAAGTGGTGGTGGAGTGGCTGGAAAACAACCTGTCCCAGCAGGACGGAACACGTTCGGTCATCAGAGAAAACATCAAATGCATAAAGAGGGACTACGCTCTCAAACACATCCGCAGGTAGATCTCTCCACTCCAATAGACGTGAAATTCAAATACAAAATGCATCATTTAGCATTCAAAGGTTTAAGAGAATACTGGGCAAGTCTGCATTTATTGAATAAAAAACAGTAAAAGCAGTCAATCTTTTAAATATGATTACAACCAAAAATAAAAAAAATTGTCTATTTTAAATGTAATTGCAAATGTAATGTTTCAAATGATCCTTCAGAAGTCATTGTAGTATTTATTAAAAATGGTTGTGATACACAGTCTTAAAAGAAACTGTGGTAAATTTGAACCAAAACATTACTTATTATTTACTCTCCCCGAAGTGGTTACAAACCTTTATGGGTTACAAACCTTTATTTGCATTTTCCATTTCCAACACAAAAGAAGATAGATAATAATAAGAAAAAATTATTATAGAAATCAATTCGTACAGGTTTCCTTTTTTTTGTGAAAATGGGTTTGTCAATGTGACAAGTGGAGGGTGAGTAAATTATTTTGTAAAATTTAAAGAATAACATTTATACTTGCACTTGCAAATTTAAACATCGGCTGGGTGTTTTCATTCACTTAGAACTGTTACACACTGTATGGAAGGTCTTTTTCAAAAACCCAGAATAGGGGCTCTTTAATTTATGATTTGTTATTACAATTTAATATTTATTATTATTATTATTATTACTAATAGTACTTCAGTTAAGGCTTCAGTTAAGTTCAATACAGTCGAAGCATAATGAAAATAAAAATAGTTTCAACTATACAGCCGACAATGCTTGTACATGTATATGCTTAATTTTATATATATTTTTATATATAACAATTTTATATATATATATAACATTTATATATATTTGTGTGTGTGTGTGTGTGTGTGTGTGTGTGTGTGTGTGTGTGTGTGTGTGTGTGTGTGTGTGTGTGTGTGTGTGTGTGTGTGTGTGTGTGTGTGTTAAACTGTTCAATTTCACTTTGGATTGGATCGATTTAATGTGTTGCTGGAGAATTTATTGATAAAAATAATCCCAAATATATATATGAACTTTGAAAAAGATATAAAAAAAGTCGGTTTTGCCTTATCTCAAATCATATATGATTCACAATTCACAGTTTGTTTATAAAAACAGTTGCATTTATCACAAGTGCAATAACAAATTTAAAAGCAATAAGTGCTTTACAAGTCCAATAGAGCAAATATTTCATCAGAAATGTGTAATTTACTCTCCCTCAAGTGCTTTTGAACCTATACAAGTTTCTTTTTTTCTTATGGACACAAAAGTAGATATTTTGAAGAACCATTCACATCCATAGTAGGAAAACAACATGGTTGTCAGGAGCTTTTATTTCTTTATACATTCTTCAAAATATCTCCTCATTTGTTCAACAGAAGAAAGAAACTCAAATAGGTTTGGATCAAGTGGAGGCTTAGTAAAGGATGACACAGTTTTCACTTTTGGATGAACTATCCCTTTAAGTATCTGTAAAGTAATTTTCCTGCATTATTTGTTCAGCTTAGTCCAAGCCAATCCAGAAGTGACTATGGACTGCATCATTCACATGGCACAGAACATTACGCCTTCACAGAGAGCCAAAGTCTGTCACCTGCTGGCCACCATGGACAACTCCACCACCAGTTGATAACGTCCTAACCAATAAAACGTACATACAGCGCTGTGACGTGTCTTGTCAGAGTAAGTAGAGTAAATAAACAATAGATCCTAAATAATATGATCAATCAGTGGTCAGTAGCCTTAAACGCACAATTTCAAACGTCCACCAATCGCACGTACTCACTTTAGCGCACAGTGACTCACAGTTTGACCACTTTTGAATGAATATGTCTCACATGAGCATTTCCTGGAAACTCACTCTCACTAGAGGAAACCTGTGTTTATAGTATTTATCTGTTCACGTTTGTGCTTTTGTGTCCTTTCTGTGGACATAATCGACTGATGAATGTACAATACGCTGAATTATTACATGATTTTAGGGAACTACCAATGCTTGGAGTGCACATTCATGCTGTATGGCTCTTCCTCAGGTATATATATATATGTACAGTATATACATAACAATAAAGCAGAGCACACTGATTCAACGTCAAGTAAATGAGCAGTATTGTAGCTAAATGGAATCAACGTGTAAATGGTAGAGTAGTTATTCCAACTTTTCATTTCATTTAAATTTAGATGGTACAATTTGGTAATGTGCATTCACAACTTTCAGGTTTTTTTTTTCATATTGAATGCAGATTAGCTGATTGACCAAGTTTTAAATGTGAGAATGTTGTCAATATAAGAGCCAGTAGGGGTGTAACGGATCATGGTTGGTCCGTGATTTGCATGGATCACAACCCAATATTCAGAACACGTGTGACCCGTGGATTAATCCTAAATTTGCAGAGATCACCTCTCGTGTCATTCAAATCACATGTATGAAAGCATTTAGGATTTCCTGTAAAATTTAATGATGATGGAAAAAGTTGTGGTGGGTTTCTTAGGTCATAAAGGTGTTTTCTGTCACTACTTGTTTAGCCTGCATTATTGCATTCAGTAGAAGCTGCACAATTAATCATTGGAGGATCGGGATCTCAAAACCCACACAAGATAAATTATAAATATTATGTGATTTCCATATGTTTATTAATCCTTTGAATCGCAGCATTCAAATCTGTTTTTGAGAAACGCAAAAATCAAGAAAGAAATTCAGTCTTTAGTCTTTGAGTTCGTTTTGAAGTAACAAACAGTTAAATAACACAAAAGTACTGAATTTTTAGTTTAGATAAAACCACTGATGTTTATGGTAAAGATTAAAATTACCGTCATATACATGTAACGATGCTCAAAAATGAAAGTTGTAGGCAGCAATTACATTATTGAACCAATAGGTTGCGACAATCAGCCATCAAAAATATGCCACTGAATGTTTCTTCAGAAATGGCACATCTAGCAATGAAACATGAAGTTTTATGAGTGAATAACTGAATCATTTTTTTTTTTAAATGAGACTAAAAATAAATATGGGCTGTACAAATTATAATGTTCGATTTTAACATTTAGCATCATCAGCAACAATACCGAATCTTTTTTTTTTTTTATTCAGCTAATTATTTCTGAATTTTATTTTAATCAATTTACAGGTTTTAAGTTCTGTTTGTTTAAACCAAAAGTGTCTTGCAGTGCTGTTTTTGTATTAAATGGAAAGCAAATTACATTTGTCTCCTCCCCTTTTTTCTTGATCCAAAAAATGGTTCGATCTGTGACTAAAAAAAACATAATGTGATCCGAACCGTGAGATTTGTGATCCGTTACACCACTAAGAGCCAGTGTATATTTAATGTTTTGAATTGAGGTTGTTTTTATAGCATATTTCTCATGACTGCAGGTAATTATTTTGTTCATATGAATGGGTAAATATGTATACCCACTGCTGCTGCACTGTACTTGACTGATAATTCTGATTGAAGAATTTGATCAGATTTAATGCCTGTAATGTGCGCTTTTTAACTATATAGTACTAGATTAAGACTAAATCTAGTTTAAGTGCCTGACTTAATTTTTTTTTATAAATGTTTTGTTTGACTGTACATCAGGATGTTTTTAAATGAAATAATAATTGTGCATTAAACAATGTATGTTTTCATCTTGGTGGTCATTTTTCTTATTGGTAGTTATCTTTAAAAGCCCCTATTATACATTAAAAACAGTCGTATTTCGGTTTTGGGGGTCTCTAACAACAGGCTGAAATGCATGTAAGACACTTTTATTGTCTTCTAATATGCATTTACTTTTAGCTAATTGTCCTAATGACTCACATATGATTCGTTCAGCGATTTATTTGTTCCCAAACCCCTCTTTAACGCAATGCTAATCTGCGCTGATTGGTCCGATGAGCCAGTCTGTTGCGATTGGTCGACTGCATTCAGTGTGAGACAAAGAGAAACACCCACCACAGCTTATTAACATTGTTGGACTAGCCAGAGTGCCCTGTTGCAGGATAGATTATTGCATTAATCACCAGAACGTTCACTCATTAATGTCCACACATCTTCAGTCATCATTAATACCACACACAGCCGCACTCCACTGTTGCTTGAAGGGAAAGGCGCGTTCACGTTTTACTGGATCCAGCACTTCATATTTTGTATTGTTTCATGTTGACATCAATATGAACAAGCAAAAGATCCAGAGGAACAACATCATTTAGAGTCGAGTCTTTTTTATTAAAAAATCAATATATTTAAGCAAGGTGCACTTGCAAATTTAAACATCGGCTGGGTGTTTTCATTCACTTAGAACTGTTACACACTGTATGGAAGGTCTTTTTCAAAAACCCAGAATAGGGGCTCTTTAATTTGTAATTTGTTATTACAATTTAATATTTATTATTATTACTAATAGTACTTCAGTTAAGGCCACAGTTCAATACAGTCGAAGCATAATTAAAAAAGAAAATAGTTTCAACAATACAGCCGACAATACTTGTAGATGTATATGCTTAATAAATATAAAACCACTTTAGTACATTTAATATGATGCGGACACCAAAATACGACCCATCTGCTTGTCATATAGCTAAACAATGAGTCATGAAGAAAACGAATGCGTTTTTTGATCTGAATGTGAAATTTTATTGCCTGCATTTGAAATATTTCGATATGTACAATAAACAAAGATTCATGTCACCATTTCAGCTCTTTTCATAAATATAAATAATAAACAAACATTAAAGAGCAGATACAGTGTCTATCACAGTACAACAAAAATACACACAGCTACAATTACAAGACTAACAGTTAAATGGACAAAAGAAAGGGGGAAAGTTTTATTTATGGTACATGGGGAAAAAAGCTTGGCAACACACCCATAGTCATGTTTCCTGTTGATTTTTTTTTATTTTCTTTGTTCCTTTAGTGTTAAAACTCACAATTTGCATTAGGTTTATGATGAGAGCAACTCTGTATTTTGGTCACAATCCAAGTATTGCAATCAACACCCGACTGTAATAGAAAAAATCCTTACACCACATATACTGTAAATCATGCTCCCTCTCGCTAAATACTTCACTAACATAATGCATTCAATGTCTTTATAATTTATGCCACCATAAGTTCATTCATGTCAGTTCAGCGTATACTCTGATTATGGAAAATTATAATTATTTTCTTTTTGGCTGCCTTGTAGGAAATTTGCGATTTTAGGATATGTTTTGGAGTTTCGTGACACACCACGGAAGCCAGGATTGAACGACTTTAGAGATGGTCTTGCGGAGTAAAGCTCAGCTTGCTTCATTTACTGTGAGTGCAATTAAAGCAGAACGATAGGTTTTGTTCCTCCTTGTGTGTTCATGTACTGGTTAGAGAGAGCATCAATAGCTGAGTATGAAGAGTAGAGGCCTGTCACCTGCAGGTCTGGGTAAGGCAGTCCTCCTGCACTGGACACTGGCGTGACGCTGCTGGTGTCCAGGTCACAGTCAGACAGCCGAAGTGGAGAGTTACTGAGAGTCCCTAATGCTTCCAGGTTAAAGCTGTCATCCTTCATCTCCTCCCACAGGTTTCCTGTATTGAGAAATGAGACGTTTATTTGATATCAGAGTACAATGAGGTAGCAGTATTTCACAGCCTGATTATATATGTATTAGGATGTGTCTTAGTTGATCGAGTTGATTGAGTGTTCTGTCTGTATAAAGACATGTTTGGTCTTTTCTGATATTTTAATTCCACAAAAATGTAAATGATATGGAGAACTGCTGCTTTTGTTTTTTCTTTGATAGCAGCAAAACTGCTTTGTATTAGAATTTGGATTAGTAAGAAAATATTCTCCTTTTCTGTATTTAAACCAAACTTATGAATAATTCAGTCTGGCAACAACACATCCTGTCCATCCAACAACATGTCCTATTGAAGAATTAGGTCAGTAGGCTGAGAATGAGTGGTCCTTATCGTTATTTAGTCTTTATTGTTTTTAGGTCATGATAGTTATTTATTGGAGCGACACTGTGGTTAGCACTGTCGCCTCACAGTAAGAAGGCTTAGGGTTTGATTTCCGGCTGGTCAGTTGGCATTTCTGTGTGGAGTTTGCATGTTCTCCACGTTTTGACATGGGTTTCCTTTGGGTGCTCTGGTTTCCCCTACAGTCCAAAGACATGCGCTATAGGTGAATTGAAATAAATAAATTGTCTGTAGTGTGTGTGTGTGTGTGTGTGTGTGTGTGTGTGTTTGTGTGTTTCCCAGTACTGGGTTGCAGCTGGAAGGGCTTCCACTGTGTAAAAGATATGCTGGATAAGTTGGCGGTTCATTCCACTGTGGCGATCCCTAATGAATAAAGCGACTAATCGGAAGGAAAATGAATAAAAAGTTATTTATTGGACTACATGTCAGCTTGCATTATAAAAACAGGCTAGTCTGACATCTTAATACTGAGTGTAAACAGGGACATAATTTGGTTTGATCTGATCAATTAATCATGCTAATGTGTTAAAATTATTCCTCTGATTCTACACTGGCAGGCACTCTCACAATGACATTAAAGACTGTAACCTCTAGTGTGTACAGCTAGTTTGCCTTTTGAGATCAGTGGAGTGAAGTCCACTTTTAATACAGAAGTCAACATTTGAAGTGGATCATCACCTTTTATTAAAGTTGTACAAAAACTATTAAACAGGACCCTGTCTTGTCCTAGGATAATTTTGAAAAACATTTTTGATCCACTTCGAATGTTGACTACTGTAGATGGCCTCACTCCTATCTGGGTTATGGCACCAATGTATTGTAGCTCCTCCAGTATACACATTAAGCCACTTCAAGCAGGATTAAATCCTGCGATTCTGGCATCGGAAGCAAGTGCTCTAACAAGGATCTCTTGGTTTTGATACTTGTGTGCAATATTGGTATCAAGGGAGAAAGGTTTACCAGAATAGCTCTTGGCCTCAATTAAACTCACATCCCTAAACCTTTCTCTCATCCGGGTCATGGCACCAATATAATCACTCTGGTTCTACATAGATATTGCTCTGAGTGTGATTTTTAAGTTAACCAGCAGTTCTAATGTGAAAGGCAGGGCCTCTAGCAAGGGCAATAAAGACCTCAGCCTCAAGCATCCATTGCTAATATGTGTTTTGGCACCATGGGAGCGAGTTCTTACCAAGGCTATTATGGTTTGTCATTTTTAATTTCGTTTTTTTTTTTTTAGACTTCTATTTTTATACTTTTGATATTTCTATTTTTAAATTTACTGTAAATTTCAGTTCAACTTTAGCTTGTTTCATTAATGGTTTCAGGGCGTCTGCAGGGTCTTAAAAAGTCCTAAAATGTCTGAAATCTTAAAATCTAAATTTTAGGCCTTAAAAATTCTTATTTTTACTGAAATATTGTCTTGTAGGTCTTAAATCATTTTTAAACAGGTCTTAATTTTCCCTTGTTCATGTATTGCTACCCAATCTGGCCAACACCCATTCAATCACCAACAATCCATCTTAATAAAAATGTAAACTTTTAATTTAAAAAGTTTTTTTGTTGTTTTATTTATCATAATGGTTTAGTTTTTTTTTCCTTACAAAAACATGTTTAAAAGTTCTCCATGTATTCACTGCTCAGGACACCGACCTGAATCATTGTGCATAGATTTAGTTTATCATAGTTTTTTTAAAAGTATAGTAAAATTTGTTCATTTTTTTTTTTTTTTTTTTTGAAGAAGAAGAAAGTTTGTTGGAAAAAAGGGAATGGATACAAGTAGAGCTTGCTTGTTTTAAACTATATTTAATATATATATAAAAATTCCTTAGCATTAATAAGTCTAAAATTTGATTCCTAACGGTCTTAAATTTAACTTTGTGAAACCTGCAGAAACCCTGTGGTTTTAATTTAGTTTTAATTTAGCTTTTATTTTGTGAAAACATTACTATTTAGTTTTTATATATTATGTTTGTTTTAGTTTTGGTAAAGTTTAGCGTTTGCACAGCTTACATTAACTCTTGTAAAATGCTTAGTAATAAAAATAAAATTATTGTTTGAACAAAATCCAAAACCACAAAACTGAATTAAGACAAACTTCTTTATATCATATATGATCATATATGTAGTTAAACATGTTAATTTACCATTTTTAGAAAAGAAAAAGAATAATTAGAATACATATGTTATGTTTTTAGAAAAAGATGTTTAATCTGATACTTGACTGATGGGTTTGGCTGTAAAAGTGCAATCTACTATTGTTTCTCGAAGAAGTGTCAGGTTACTGTTTACTATTTCTGAAAACTATTATTATTTTGCTAATTATTTTTTTAAGTTAGTTTTTTTAGTGACTGTTGTCCGTTTCAGTTTTACATTTATCATCAAATTGGCATGTTGTTTAAAAATGTTTTTGACCAAATAATTTTAGTTAAAACAACCTTGGATCTTACTAGCTGGCCTCTGTTACACTACCTTGCCAGGCAAAGTCCATTATACTGGGGTCCAGGGCATCCACCTCTGAATTGACGTCAGTGTGGACCGTGTAGAAGTCTGTGTGCTGCTTGGCAGGATGCTGGGGGAGCGAGCTGTTTGTCATGTCAGGGACGGTGTGGAGAGGGGGTGTCTGAGCAGGAGCCGGGGAGGACGGAGCCAGGCGAGACTGATTCTGGAGCTGCAGCTGAAGGTGCTGGTGCATGGGGAGGCACTGCAGAGATAGAGTGACCACAGGCTGTGGTTGCATCTGAGCTGCTAGTGGGAGGGTCTGCCCTGGTGGGCAGCTAGGCAGGCGGGTCATGCCAGGGTCAACAGACTTCTGTCTGCAGCTCTCTGGTCTGTCTGTGATGAGTTTGTCTAATTCATCTGGTAAAAGTACGAAAACATGGCAACATTAATGTCAGGATATAGTCAAGTAGATGTTTTACTTGTTTGGTTTTCTATAATAATTTCTACACTGTACAGTTTGTTGTTAAACATTGCAAAGCTGTACAATCAGATTATTGTTCTTGTAGAAGTTGCTAAGGTGTTTTTAGTTGTTTTTATTTGTTTGTATCTGTTTCCTATGGTATTGTAGATGACTGTGTACTATGCAAAGTAAGAAGAGCCCACAATGAAGTCTTCTAAGACTTACTGGACCACAGATATTGCTTCATAACTGTATTATGTAAGGAAAATTTATTGAAGTGTTTTGTTGCTTAAGATGAATATTATAAGTGGGTTATTTATTAGGTACTTTATAGCCTACATTGCAAAAATCTTTTTATACTTAGTGTTTTGTCTTGTTCCTAGTGCAAATATCTAAAAAGTCTTGTAACAACAAAAATTTTCTAGCCAAGCAAAAATATTGTTTTGTTTTCAGAAATAATAAGCCAAAATTAGGTGAATTTGCTTTAAAACAAGAAAAATAAACTGCAATCCACGCAAGATAACTAATCTTATTCCAAAGCGAAACCAAGATTATTTTGCTTACCCCATTGGCAGATTGTTTTGCTTGTTTTAAGGCAGAGATGCCTAAACTAGAGCCCACGGGCCAGTTAGTCCATGCTAATCTTTGTATAAGCCCACCATCCCATCTGAGATTGTCATTTTAAATGTAATGTACCCTTTTATTTGATTGTTATATTGTTAAGCTGCAAAAAACTATCTGAAATTAAACATTTCAACTTAAATGGTGTAAATGAATCAGATTCAGTTTCAAATGTTTATATGACGCATGGAGGATGACGATGCAGAGACTTTAATGAGCGAATCAAGGCAAAGGCAGCTTCTGCTTGACTAGTGTATTCAGCATTGAATTCCACTGTTATAAATGTGATTGTTTATGTTTATATTGCAAGTCACAATTAAAAAAAAAAATGTCATACTGCATTAGTTAATACTATTTAAAGTGATGTTTTCTATTATTTTTTTTATATTATAAAAGGAATCAGGCAATTACCCATGGCAATTTTAATGTAAAATAGTTTGGAATATTTATGTTTGGCCCATTGCTATCAATGATGTTTGGTTTTTGGCCCTTCATAGGAAAAAAATTGGCACCCCTGCTTTAAGGAATGACTCAATTTTGACATATTATTTCTGAAAACAAGTCAATGTTTTTGCTTCTTGATTTGAGAATTTTTCGACATTTTGACTAGAAACAAGACAAAAACTCTAGGTAAGAAAAGCATGTTTTGCAGTGTAGCACTGTTAATAATAGTCTGAGATTTGGAGACCTGGATTTGCCATGCTGCGACGGATGGCTGGAAGATCTTTGCGTTTCCATTTCTGCATCTCTTCCTCCATTTTGTCAATCTTTGCCGGATTGAGCGCCCAAAGACATCCCTTTCTGGAGGAGCCGCTCATCTTATTCTCTACCTTCTCGAAGCACTTGTTCAAGGACAAGTTGTGTCGTACAGAGTTCTTCCATCCGTCAGGTGCTGTCTGAGAAGCATAGAAATCAACAAATTCTGTAAGTGACATTCATTAATTCTAATTTACCAGCATAGTTTTATTCAAATTCCTCACCTTGAAGTAAGGGAAGTGCTCTTTCATAAAGCTGTAGATCTCACTCACTGGAAGACTGCCCGTTTTGCTGTTCTTCAAAGCCATGGCAATAAGACAGCTGGGAATAGATAACAAATGTAGTCTTCTTGAGATAAATACAAAACCTGCTGCCTTTCCAGAGAAATATACAGTTTTAGTGGTTGTCGCTGTGAACTTTAAAGTCACCTGTAAGAGTAGATGGGCTTGGGGAAACACTTGGGCTGCAGGTCCTGGCTGTGAGCAGTAATCCGGGGTTGAGGAAACAAATTCTGGCTGTTGTAGTTTCCATACAGTCCACCGGGTGAACACTAAGAAATAAAACACAGAAATGGTTCTTTGGTCATTTGTAAAGCAAATAATTCTGGTCCTTGATGCTAAAAGTGGACCATTGCGATGTTTTATGACCACCTCATTATGACAATCTGTGAATAACTGTGCAACATAAAAAAACATTTAATGAATATATTTAAAAAATATATATTTTATATATATATATATATATATATATATATATATATATATATATATATATATATATTTCAGTATATAATTATAATTATATATATATATATATATATATATATATATATATATATATATATATATATATATAAATATATATAAATATATATATATATATATATATATATATATATATATATATATATATACTGAAATATATATAATATAATAATTTTTTTTAAATATATTCATTGAATGACAGCAAACATTTAAATAATATTCCATCTGCAAAAACACATTAGTTTCTCCTGCACAAGTATTTCTTTGATATAGGAAAATTATTTATAATATATATATTTAAGTAATTAAGTAATTTAAGTAGTTATGTAAATAAGTAATTTTCCTGTGCAGGTGAAACTAATGTGTTTTTGCAGATGGAATATTATTTAAATGTTTGCTGTTTGATTTACACTGTAAATTACTGTTGATACTTTGGTAACACTCTATAATAACAGTACATGAATAATGATGTATTAAGATGAAAACTAAACATTACTTTATTATGAATGAATGAGTTAAGGCGTACACTAATCATGAATTAACTTCAAATACAAGAGGATTCACAAGAGTTAATGTGTGAATAACGGCGACTTTAATACTTGTTAGTACATGTTGTCAATTAACATTTGAGTTTAAGTTAAGTGAACTCATGAGCTGTTAATGGATAATTATGTCTTGACTTTACTTGGAGGGGCACATCACCATTAAATCATCCTTAACTACTCAAGAACTCTTGTGTTTAAACTGTTCATGACATTAAACACTTTTATATTGTTATTCAGCAGGATTTGTATTTAGACGGTCATGATTAAGGAGTTCATCAGTAGTTAAGAATGGGTTAATAATGATGTGTCCCTCTAAGTAAAGTCATGTCAATTATATATTAACAGCTCATGAGTTCATGATGGTTAAATTAAGCATGAAATAATGTGGTAATAATGCATCATTAAAAAACAATCATATACTAACAAGTAATTGAGGTAGCTGTTATTCACATATGAATTCACATGACTCATGTTGTAGTTAAAGTTAGTTCATGATCAGCGCATACATTAGCTCATCATTAGCTCATAGTAATGTTTAGTTGTGTTACCGATAATTCTAATGTACATACGTGCACTAGTCTGTGCTTGTGACACAAATATACAAAATAAACTTGTAAAAAGGATCTGTAAATAAACAACACAGTGCTTAAGAACAATGACAGTCTTCATTTTTAAAAGTTACTATTTTTCTGTCTATAAAATGGAATATAATAGCTTTACTAACTTTAACATACTTGTACACTGCAAAAAATGCTTTTCTTACTTAGATTTGTTGTCTTGTTTCTAGTTCAAATATCTAAATATTCCTAAATCAAGAAGAATTTTCTAGACAAGCAAAACATATTGTCTTGTTTTGAGAAATAATACGCCAAAATTAAGTGAGTTTTTCCTTAAAACAAGCAAAATAATCTGCCAATGGGGTAAGCAAAATAATCTTACGTCAAAAGAAAAAACAAGATTAATTTGCTCACCCCATTGGCAGATTATTTTGCTTGTTTTAAGGAAAAACTTGCTCAATATTGGCGTATTATTTCTCAAAAAAAGACAATATGTTTTGCTTGTCTAGAAAATGCTTCTAGATATAAGAAATTTCAGATATTTGCACTAGAAATAAAGTCAAAAAATCTAAGCAAGAAAAACATTTTTTGCAGTGTATTGTTGGATTTATTAAGTATAATTTATATTGTGTTGTGTGGTAGCTGTTTTATAAAAGTAATAATGTGCTGTGAGTTTTCCCACTTTGTGACTATTGTCTTAATAACTATTGTCTTTGTAAATCATCCCGGTTACTGAACCAACCTGTTGGTTTGCTTGGGTGAAAGTGAGCACCTGCTGAGGAGCCGTCTGGTACACTGATGCGGCACACGGAAACCCAGGGGAAAACTGGGGCATCTACAAAAATGTCATATAAAAACTATATAAACACAGGCATATTTAGACTCCATAATTTGAGTTAGTTTGAATTCGAATCATCACTTACGCTGTTGATGGCCAGAGGGCTGTGCTGCATTTCACTCTGTAGATGAATCGCAGATCCTGCTCCTCCTGCTACCGTCATGCTGTTCAACTGAGCTAAAAGTTTTAGCAAAGTGTGAGTATACAGTTTTATTTTAAATGTGGGTATGGTTTTGAAATAAGGATTGAATCCAGCCCCTTTTAAGCCACATCTTTATTTATAAACTTTAGAAATAACTGGGTTAAATAAACATCTAAATAGTCTAAAGCAGGGGTGTCAAACTCAATCCCTGGAGGGCCAAAGCCCACAGTTCCAACCCTGCTCCAACACACTTACCTGTAGGTTTCAAACAAGCCTGTAGGACTCAATTATTTGATCAGGTGTGTTTAATTAGGGTTGGAACTAAACTGTGCAGAGCTGCAGCCCTTTTGGAACTGAGTTTGACACCTGTGGTCTAAAGTTAATTCCAGATTGAGGGTAAAACAGCAAATATGCAGAAGAAATATAATAGACTATATACAGTGCTCAGCTTATATAAGTACACCCCTCACAAATCTATCTTTTCGTATTTTTAATAGGAAGCTAATGTTATATTTGTGCAAATACATTAGATTAGTCAGTACTGAAGCCAAATCTAGAGCTTATCTAAGAAAATGACTTAGGATAACAGTCCAAAACTAGTACAACAAAATTTAAATGTGATATAAAAATATTAAATACAATTTAAAAAAAAGAGGAAAATCAAGAGAAGCAAAAAAAAAAAAGAAAGAAAGAAAAATTTTGTTAAAATTTTGTAGGTTGAAATTTGTTTTTTGCAATATTTTGCTTAAATTTAATGTATTATCTTACAACTTCTAAATATGTTTGGTGACTAAAATATTATTTTTAATTAATATATCTGTTAATAAATCTGTTTTGTTTAAATGCACCGAAATGCATTGCCTATATTCACTGAGAAATGGATACAAATATTCTTTTTGGGGGAAATGTGGTGTACTCAATATTGCTAAGCACCACAGTTTAAGGCAAAAATGATTAGCCCTCCTGTGAAATTTTCCAGAGGTTCCCAAACTTTTCCACCCGTGAGCTCCAAAATAACAATGCCAGTGACTTGAAGTCTATTCTTCGTTTAATTTTGGAGAACGAAACTTGGAGACTATCCTACATGCTCAGTTGTGGCCTGTATTTATTTATAATGTATGTGAGTACAGTAAAGGTGTCAGAACGTTTAACCTGGTGCCATAAAATCAATGTGCTGCATCTGACGCTATTGCTGTGTCTTTAATATAATGCTATCACCCCAGTGGTCACAAAAAGTTTAAAAGCTAATGGATTTATTATTATTGTTAATTATTAACGTGTTAACAATGTTACTATTAACTACTATTTTGTTCTTCCGTGGGTTATGGATAAAATATGGTAATTCTAATAGTTAATTTAGAAAATTAAAATTTTCTACACACATGTCACGCAACCCCCATTTTGGGAACAACTGAAATATTCTATAAATATGCTTTTTTTCTGAAGAAAGTGTTTTTTATTCTAATTAGTTTCGTTGTTTTTAAAATAATATTTAATGTGAAGTTAATCAGATAAATTAAGAAATATTTTTGATTGGCTACACTGTTGTCCAGTGATTTGACTAAATAACCTTGCCTAGTTAACCTAATTAACCCAGAGAAGCCTTTTAATCACACTTTAAGCTGTATACTAATTAATATCTTGCAAAATAACTAGTAAAATATTATGTATTGTCATCATGGCAGTCGAGAGAATCTAGTTTTTAGAAATTAGTTATTAAAAATATTATGTTTAAAAAGTGTTCTAGTTATTACTAGTTACAATGCAAATCTAAGATAATGTTTCTGATCTGTTTTGATGACATTTTTACTCTAAATGTCCACAGTGTGTAAAGATCTGACCTGTCTGTCGCTCCAGTAGGCTGCTTTGAGCAGAGCTAGTGAAATCTGGCCGTCCACCCCCAATCTGCTGCAGTCGGGGAACATCCACAGAGGTGAGCCAGGACAGAGATTGAAGATCACCAGGCAGTTCGTCCTTCAGCTGCGAAGGGTCTGTAGTCAGGAGTCTGCATAACACAGTAGCACTCAGTACTCAAACACAATTATCAATAATAGGTAAAAAAATATATATATAATAATAATAAAAAGAGAATAAGTAAAAATTGCACTATGATTAGCAGAATTTATCTTTATGCCATTGCCTATTTTTAAATCCATCATTTTTTACTCACATCACCAAACTCTTTTTATAAAGTTTTCTAGTAAATAAATAGAAAATGAGCAGGTCCTCTTGTAAATCAAAATACCTCCTCAGATCTAATCCAGCGCAGGGAGAGTTATTTACTCAGCCATTTCTTCATTTGCTCTAAGCATCAAGAGAGCAGAGAAACCCTCTTGAATTCTCTCCAGACTTCCCTACAAACTCTCTATTCAGTGCAATAATTGGGGTCGCTATGACAACCCTCACTTTTCAGTTATTTTGTGTGTCTGGACACTTCAGAGCCCCCCTCTCCATTAAACCAAGCTCTAACGTTGGTCAGGTGACCGCTGCCTTCTTCACTGTCATTGGCTGAATCATATGTAAACAACGCATGAGATCATTTGAAACATGGGTATGTGGCACACGTTGCCTGCAACAGTTGGTCCAGCCCCATTGAAAAATGATCACCTATTGTGTCCCAAACGACAAATCTGCACAGCGGCACGTGGCTCTATTGTTTCGCCCCCAGACCCTTCCTTGATTGTCTTTACCGTTTTTTTTTTAACCAACCCCTTGCATTAATCTACTGGAATGACAGGCCTCACACAACGGAGAAAAATAGGATGCCATCTGTTTCCCTGTCCCTTTCCACCCAACCCCTGTCCCCTTCTGCCCCATCCCCCCCGCCTGGAGGCATCAGACAGTACCTAAGGGGGGTAGTTGAAGGAGTTGGAGGTCAAGCCACACTGCACACACAGTCTGCCACCTGAATAAATTACAGCATTGAAGGAAGAATTCGGGGACGTGGCCTTGAGCACCCTGCTTACTCTGGTTCGGAGCTTCTGAATAATTATCCTTTACACACGCACTCATACAATTGCAAATATGAAACCTTAGACACGAACATGTCAACACCACACTGTCATCATGTGCTTTAAAGAGTCTTCCTAACGCCCGACCACATACAAAGACATGAAAAAGACACCTTACAGATAAAACAAAGCAGTTTAAGACCTGAATGTCTTGCAACTTATTGATTAATCAGAAGTTCTTTAGGATACTGTTTCAGTTTATTCATGAAAACGCAGGTTGTCATTCATTTATTCATTCATTTTCTTGTCGGCTTAGTCCCTTTATTAATCCGGGGTCGACACAGCGGAATATACCGCCAACTTATCCATCAAGTTTTTACGCAGCGGATGCCCTTACAGCCGCAACCCATCTCTGGAAAACATCCACACACACACATTCGCCCACACACTCATACACTACGGACAATTTAGCCTACCCAATTCACCTGTACTGCATGTCTTTGGACTGTGGGGGAAACCGGAGCACCCGGAGGAAACCCACGCGAACGCAGGGAGAACATGCAAACTCCACACAGAAACGCCAACTGAGCCGAGGCTCGACCCAGCGACCTTCTTACTGTGATGCGACAGCACTACCTACTGTGCCACTGCTTCGCCAAAACGCTGATTGTTTCAATGTTAAATAACACTTTCGTAATGTTGTAGGTTAATATTAGCATAGGAATAATTAATAAAGCATCAAATTTTCTTTTTTCTTAAATTTATTTTAGAAAAGCATTGAGAACACATTTGAGTTGTATTTTTGTTAAGCGGTTTGAGCTCAAGAAATGCTTTACATTAATAAACTATATTCTTTTTTTATCCATTTCATGGAAAAAAACTGTCTTTCTTGGTGCTTCAGTTTGTTTTAGATATTGATTTCCTCATTAATATGTCTCTTTATTCATTATTCATAAGCTAATATTTACCTACAACATTAATAAAGTGTGATTTAACATTGAAACAGCATGTTTTTACACTGTAAAACTCAAAAAGTTTGAGGTAATTTTAAAAAACGAATCCAAGTGAGTACTGTGATCTTAATCCATTTGAGTAAACAAAGCAATTTGAGCACAGTAAACCTGATAAATGAAGAGAACTTAAATGAGTACTTTGAGTACTGTGCACTTATTCCATTTAAGTTGAATAAGGTATTTAATTAACTCATATACCTTCGACACCGAGTTCAAAACTCTATTCAATTGAGTAGAATTAACTTTCAGTGAATTTTGAGTTAACTACACTTGTTTTATTTGATAAAGTTGACTGTTGAGTTTTACAGTGTATGGATAATGAAATCATGTCCTTTTTAAAAACTCTGTAAGTCACTGTGAATTCATTGCATGTTTAAAGGAAATTCAATTCTCACTAAACTTTAGAATAATATGAAAATTATAATAATAAAAAAATTAATATTTTTAAGGATATAATAAGTATTTAAAATCCTATATACAGAGGTTGAGAAATTAAACAGATCTAAAAGCTGGCATTTTTATATTGCAAACAGCATTCACTTGTGCTGCCACACTGTAAAATGCAGTAGCTTTTCTCACTAATGAAATTAAGTGCAGTGAACTTATTATGAATAAGTTTGTTCACCTTACAATAATTAAAAAAGTAAACCCCAACTTTTTAGCACATTAAGTTGTTAAACTAAATCAATTTAATCATTGTTGACTCACAATAATATGCATTTACAACGTTTGAGAGGTCAAAAGTATGTTAGGTTGACCTTACTTGAGGAAACCAGTTGCCTTAATTTCTTAGTATAAATTTTAAGTGAGCATAACTTTAAAAAGTGTGTATTTACAACTTCTTAATAAAGTAAACTTCAGTACCGAAAATAAATACCGACTCAAAATATTTAGTGGTGTTAACTTCATATTAGTGTTTACATTACTATATGGCTGCACTGTAAGTTTTAGTATAAGAAAACTGTTTCAGGTCTTTTTTTTCTATTGATTCACAGAGTTAATAAAGGAAAAGAAAAATAATGGATTTTAGTACTTTTACAAAAAATAAGAAATGCTTCATAAATTAGGTAGACGGGTTAATTTTGGAAAGAATTCATAACATGCCATATAAACTTAGGAGCGTCGAGAAAAGGGGGCCTACATCCTTGTACTTATTAGCATTTCTGAAGTCTAATTGTAAACCCAGCTGTGTATTGTACAGTTTACGGTCATTAGGGTGCAGTTATACAAGTGGAAGAAAAAATGATTTTATTTGCTCATTGATGCAAACCATTACGTGTCCCATAGAAAGGGGGAGGCGGGCGCACACAGTCACGGTTTATCACAGCTCAAGTCGCCCTCGTTTACATTCTAATTGGGATCCACTTCTCCTTGGTGACCCGTGGGGGCCCCTGCCAAGGTCCTCAATCCCTCCGTGTGCCGACAGCGGGCGTGTAAACAGAGCTGATGCTTTCTGACAGATCCATTCAGAGCAAAGATGATGTATTCTCTCGCTCTTTTCTTTTTTCACAAACCCCAATTCCCTGCCTCTCAAAACACACCTTTATTTTACAGAATAGAGAAGGTGGAGATTGTATTAAGATTAGCAGTGCTCTTCTTCTTCCCAAAATTATCTTTTTATTCTCTAATCTGCTCAAGGTTGAAAAGCAATGGGTTCAGCCATCAAAGGAAATCACCCCCTACCTGTAGTCTTGTGCGGAGGTGTGGTGACTCTGTCCGGGGTTTTCATGAATTCCCGACATCCTGGTCGTAATTCCACTTTCAATCATCTTCTGACAGATAAAATGTGAGTAAATAAACCATGCAGAGCAAAGAATAATAATAATTTAAAAAAAAACTTTAAGAAATGTGCATCTGCTCTTGATAAATGCAAATACGCAGTACAAATGTGTCTTTTTTTAATTATTAATTTTAGAATAAAGACAACTATCAGACTTGTTTTTCATGGTCATATAAGAACACAGTAATTTACAATTGTTAAAACAGGCAATTAACTGCAAAAGCAAACGCATAGACACAATATTTACGACAATGAATATAAAAGAAAGGAACATTTTTAAACTGTAGAGTTTATGAACAGGTTCAGAAGAGATATGTGCTTTGTTTACTAAACCGGGATCATCAGACGTCATCAGTCACCGTTAACTTACCTGTCAGTCTGCTCGCATCAATTCAATCGAGTAATTTTAACAGAAAACGTTAAATTTTTTCTTATATTCTGACGATTTTGTCACGTATTCAAACCTTCAGACATTTATGTAGAGACATTATTCTTCAGACTGTATTATATGTCATTATGAAACAGGTGCGCAGCCTCTTGGATTGTTTGAAAAGAACAACAAATAAAAGCACGAAATAAACAGCATCTTACCTGTTTGTTATGATGTTGTTCTGGGTTATAGAAAATCTTTGATAACCAGACGGAGGAAAGCTCTAGTGTTGGTCGGGGCACTTGTTGTCCCGCACGAAAAAACCGTTTTTTAAATTTCCCTCGTCCGTGCAGTTTGCTCTGGACGGTCATGCGCACTGTGTGCACGCGCAGCGCGAGCCGTGATGAGAGGAGGGGGTCTCGCGCTCTGACTGACAGCTGTTGCCTTGCCTGCACAATCACGAAGATTATCTGTCAGAGCATCTCACCCGACTGGTCTTTACTGTTTTTGTTTAATCAATACCTTTCTTTCTCAAAGACTTGCTCTTTTCTTCCTAGTTTTCTTTGTGCAGTCCACAGGTGCGCCTTTTCGGGTCCGGTCCAACTTAATTATGTCCAAATATACACAGAAATTGGAGTTCAGAAAAAAATCCTTCTATATAAAAGCCATATTTACATACTATAAATCCCTAAAAAAAACATTATCTCGGGAAAAAATGAATAGAAATCCCTATGAAGCCGGAGAGCTGGAACAGTTTCAGCAGTGATTGCCATGTTCCTTGTAACCTAGGAGACATGAAGTAACACAGACAAAAGTTCCTGATATTGTTGTCAACCTATCTGTAACGTTATGTAGGACCATTCTTGTTGTATACTGCCCTGAATAAAGACATCCTCTCCGTGCGGGTCTGTGTGATATTCTGCCCTAATAAGAGCAGTAGTTAAGTGTATGGCTTGAGATTTAACCGCCTTTGAAGCCGCGTCCTTTGCTTACACAGCGGCGGGAAAAACGCGCTGAGTGGCGCGCGCTGGACATGACAGATACCACAGATCTGACAGACTCGCCTCAGGGCTGAAAATGTATGAGCACACGGTGAGTTAACGCTCTCCTGTGAAATAAACGCAATAGACGGCGAATAAAGATACCAAGACATAAAAAGTATGTTTTATTATTGCGCTTTATGTTAGTTACACAGCCTGAATATAAATGCCGAGTAACTTAAACACACACGTTTACATTTAAATTAGAATCATTTGTTGGTGGTGATTTTAGAGATATTATTTCAATTGCAGTAAAACTAGCCTCAATTCTTTCAATAGCCTAATGCAAGTTTAAAGAAAGCCAGCATCAATTATTGCAACTACCACCAGAAGTAAAATAATATATGGTTCTTCATCATATGATCATTTTTGTGTTTGTTTTTAAACATAACTTCAGGAAAGTTTTTGGGTTTTCAAAATATAGGTTGCAAATCCTGTGGGAAGTGATCCGGCCGGTGACGTTAATTGACTTGAACCACATGGGACACTACAGATGGTAAATCGCGAAGTCACAATGGTCACAATCAATGCGCACTTGCAACGGACAAAAAGACGCTCCTAGAGAAAAAACGCCGGGTCCTAAAGCCCGCGTGTGTCCCCGTGCTAAGAGGCTCTGCCACTGCACTGCATGCACTATTTGCAAAGTTTTGATATGGTAATAATACATAATGCTATTCTACTGGTTTGAGTTAGAATAGCAAATCCTTTAAGGTAGTTAACATTAAGGATAATATACATTTGTGTTTCATTTACTGTTGTTTAGATGTCCCTTTGGACCTTCTTGTCTGGTGGACAGAAAGGCCATTTATGCAAAATTAAATTAGGGTTATGTATTACTATTCAAGTATTTAAATTTGTTTACGTATAAATATATGTAGTATTTTAAGGGATTTTGCATGTAGTATAAATTTATATTTACTAATTGGTTAATAATAAGCACGCCCCTCACAAATCTGTCTTTTAAAGTAATATTTTCAAATATATAAATATATATTTGTAAATATACATTAGATCAGTCAGTAATGAAACCAAATCTGGATCTTATCTAACAAAATAACTTACGATAACGGTCCAAAAACTAATACACCCAAATGTATATGTTATAGAAAATATTAAATATAAATTAAAAAATAGAAAAAATCAAGAGAAGCAAAAACAATTAACAATTTAGTTGAAATTTTATAGGTTGTATTTTGTTTTTGCAATATTTTGCTTGACTTTAATTGTATTATCTTTTAATTACTAAATATGTTTGATGACTAAAATATTATTTTAATAAATAATAAATATATCTGTTTAATAAAGCTGTTTTGATTAAATTCACCAGAATACATTGCCTATATTCCGCTGAGAAATTAATAAAGATATAATTTGTAAAAAAAAAAAAAAAAAGGCAGTGATTTTTTTTTCTTTGTGTTCGTTTTGTATCATTAGCCTAAATACGTATGATGCTTGGTCATTAAATGGTAAAACTTAAGTTAAGAACACATGCTTATGAATGTGATACCCCTTATCAGTATCAAGAAGCAAAATGTACTGTTTTTATGAAGCTAATATAACTAAACATAACCAAACACCTTGCACATTAAAGTTACAAAAATCAGTACATACTCTAAAAAAAAAAAAAGTTATTGGCAAGATTTAGAGTCAATACACTGCCACACTGTAAAACCCAATAAGTTAAGGCAACTAAAACCATTTGAGGAAACCGATTGCAACAAACCATTTAAGTTCAAAAATGAATCTATAAGAGCACTGTGAACTTACTCCATTTAAGTCGAAGTAACGAGATAATTACTTAGCAGGTGTACATTATTAATGCTCAATCAACACTTAATTACTTCTTTAACTTATTAACTTCAACACTGAGTTCAAAACTCTTTTTAGATGAGTAGAATTAACTTAAAGTAAATTTCGTGTTAACTGCACTCATTTAATTTGATCAATTTGACTACTGTGTTTTACAGTGCCATCTACTGTAAACTTGGTGATTTATTTTAATCTAAAAAGCAGATGC
This sequence comes from Danio rerio, assembly GCF_052040795.2. Taxonomy (NCBI): domain Eukaryota; kingdom Metazoa; phylum Chordata; class Actinopteri; order Cypriniformes; family Danionidae; genus Danio; species Danio rerio. Next base: position 20,291,337 of record NC_141025.1, read on the forward strand.
TGCAATAGTTTGGTTCTGTATGTTAAAATGTTTCCTTTTTCACTGCTATAGCCTAATTTACATATACTAGTCAAATATATGCAATTTTGTGGATGCAATCTCGGTAGAAAATGTTATTATTTTTTTTATTATAATAACCAAAAACTACCACCTGCCTGCATTTATCTGATGCTTGCCACCATTTGTCAGGTTTTCTTTTGACAAACAGAAGGCACAACACTTCACAGTTAATTTTGGGTTGTTTTGATTTTGATGTTGTTTTAACCCAGTCACTTGTAGCGTGAGGTCAGTCTTCTTCTGCTTTTACCCCTGTTTGTTCTTTCTGTTTCCTAGACTAATGAGAGACATGGAGTGACCTTTTGGCCGGCTGTGTCCCAGACTGAATGACACTGGACCACAGAAGAGGATGAGCCTACAGCATTGTCTTGAGAAGATCTGTCTTTGATGGGTCAGAGAGTTCATTAGGAGAGCTTAAAAAGCTTTAGTGTCCACATGGTCAACACAAGTGCCCATTGAAAAATAATTAGGCACAACATAATTAGGCTCTGCTGACAAAAACATCTAAAAAAAATGTTAGTTTTTTTTATATATATATATATATATATATTCTGTGGTCAGTTCTTTTGTCATACCAAATCAACAATACTGAGCTTTTTCCTTCTATTTTTAATTATTCATGATCAAACCCAAATATTTGATTTGGCTGTGCAATTGATATGATCATATTTGATATTCAGTTTTACCATGTTTTTTTTTTTTTTGTGTGTTTAACAAACTAAAAGTTGATTTAATTGAGTAAAGTTTATTTTTAAACATTGTAAATTAATGGTAAAACATTGTTTCCCATGTAAAATATATTTTGAAGTTTACTTTGTAAAAGTCATGACTGATTTCTTTACAAAAAGACATTTGCTATAGTTACTAAAAGGCCCTTTACTTTAATAAAATATGGCTTGGGGAAAAAATTAAATATACGGTTGTGGTCAGAATTATTACTAACAACCCCCAACAAAGGCCAATTTAAAGGCTTAACTAGGTTAATTGGGTTAACTAGGCAGGTTAGGGTTATTAGGCAAATCATTGTATAATAATGGTTTGTTCTGTGGACAATAAAAAAAAATGCTCAAAGGGGCTAATAATTTTAACCTTAAAATGGCTTTAAAAATTTTATAAACAAACAAGACTTTACATTTACTTTGACATTTTTCTCTTTAAAAAAGCATCACAATAAATTGTAATGCAGAACGTAATTACTTTACTTAAGAATATAAAAAAACATCAAACACTATAAAAACCTAACATAATAAATAAGCTTTTGTAATGTCATAAATTTATATAAAATATAGTTATATAAAATATAACCCAATTAAAAAAAAATCACAGAAGTGAATAAATAATACTTAAATTGCAGTTTGTTCTAATAGTTATAATATTAACAATTTTTACCACTTTAACTATTTATATATTTATTATTACTAACTAGCTATCAGTTTAAAATATGGTCTTATTTAAAAGTCTTAAAATGACTGGATAAAAACTGTCACGAAACAGCACTGATTTGCTCCGCAGGCTTCGGTACACCTGCCTGATGACATGATCCATCAGTAGGCTCAAACGGAATCTGCGCATGCAGAAATCAGCAGAATTCGGCAGATTTTCATCGAGTCTATTTATTTACTTGTGTAAATGTGTGTCAATTTATATTTATTCAGTTTTTAAATTATTTCAGTAATATTGACTAATATGAAAGTGTTCATTTGATTTATTTACAATACAGTTTGTAAAGTAATATTTTCTGTCTTTTAGTAGATATATTATATAAGAGACTTGCTTTGTTTATCAAATAAGTGGATCTAGATATATTTGCATTGTAAACATTAAATAAAAGTTTAAAAGCTATTATTTTTTATTTCATACATTACGTTTTTAGTTATGATACTCCCAAAATAATTCCGCATAAATCCACAGATTTTTAACAAAATTCTAAAAATTGGTTCTAGTTTTTAGGCATAATTATATACTATGTTAACTTGGTGTATTAAGTAACTAATAATAGATAATTATGACACCTTAGATGTGCATATCAAATATGATACTGTTAGTTTAAATGGAACTTGAAGAAGGGGAGATCATTTTTAACACTTTAACACATAACAAGTATGTGTGAGATGCCTTGTAATGTTACAAAATGCGATCACGCTTATACATCTTAATCACGAATATTAACTTAATCTGTATGGCAACACAAAACTGCACTAATGTGCCTTGCCCTACATAGAAAACATTTGTACCTCTCAAATCAATTGACTGAGCCTCCCTTGTGTCGCTTGTGTCAGTGGTCACCTCCTATTCTTCTGTTTCTGTTCTGACCTTCAAAGTTCCAGTTCAAACACCACGTCTTGGGGGTCACCAATCAGGTCACCTCCTGACACTTGTCTTGACCTTTGGTCATATCAGCAGGTCATGACTGATCTAAACTCTGACAGGGCGACTGAATGAAGGCTTTCTTCTCTCTAATATTCATTCAACACCTCCAAAAACGACTTGTGTCGTCCCACTTGGCTCATGTCAGAACGGTCATCTTTTGGTTGATTTGTTTGAAGATGCCTTGGGCAGCCTGTGTGAAAGGGTATTTCTGGAATAGTCCCAAATGACATGTGGAGACTATCTGGACATTTAAGTCACTACAGATATTCTAAGGTACGTCTGGAAGCTTTTATTGTATCTTCATTAATAAAAACAATATAAATAAAAAATGTTAATAGTGGTGGCTGATGTAATATAGAAGGCTAATGTTACCTATTTATGTTAATTTCCAGATCTCGCTGCTTATCAAGAAGCACAGCAGAAAAAGAAAAGAAAAAAGAGGATAAAACAGGGCTAATACTGAGAAAAGAGCACATGAAAACGAGAGAGCGAGGTGGGACTTTCGGTGGGAACGCGGCAAAGCCGGTGTTATAATAAACCCTTATTCTCCGCTTGGAATCTCTAATGGGAAAATCAAGTGCTGTGACTCCTGTATAATAGGATTTGCCGGGTCTCGTGCTGCATCAGGGCCCAGTGGGCAGCACAAAGCCTGTTAAGGCTGGACAAGCATTACTAGAAAGGGGGGTGTGGAGCAGAACGGGCCTGTGGTGTAAGGGGGCGAAGGTAGCCTTGACAACAAAGGTTGTGAATGGGACAACTTTGAATATACTTGTGGATAGTTGTGTGTAGTCCTACCTTTACAGTGAAATAAACCTGCTGTTAGTAACATACAGAACTATTTATCAGGGCAAGTGATTATTTTAAGGTTTAGGAAATATTCTGTATTCAATTCAGTAGAAGTTCACAATTCTTAAGAACACAAAATAATTTTACTTAATATCTTACTTTGTCACAGCTGATAACCTCACGTGTAGCTTTCTGACAAACAGCTCAGTTGTGCTTTGAATAGTTTGATTCATGGCTCTGTGAACTTTCTCAATTCCAGCTCCCTCTCTTTTCCCACTTCAGATTTTTTGAAAAGATCTTTGTGTTCTACAGAATGAAGTAATTTGTATCATTTTTGGTAAGACATGAATTAGAGTAAATGATGACAGAACTTTTGAACTTTAACATTAATCTCAATCAACAGCATTTGTGTCATAATGATAAAATCTCCAATTATATATATATATATATATATATATATATATATATATATATATATATATATATATATATATATATATATATATATATATATATATATAATATAATAATATATATATTTTTTTTTTTCATAGAAACTGCATAAATGTAGCTAGAATGAGGTGGTTGCACTAAAAGATGAATAGACATGATTATTAATATTTTCACCGTTTTAGTAGCCACAAGACAAATCATTTGCATGCAAACATGATCTTAAGGCAAGACAAGTTTATTTATAGCACATTTCATACACAATGGTAATTTAAAGTGCTTTACATGAACACGAATAAAAGAAACAAGAAAATAAAAATTATTTATAAAATTAAAAATTATTTGAACCAATTAAAATGTGTTAAAACAGATCATAAAAGAATGAAAAAGTAAAGAAAGACAATAGTGGGATCTGTCGGACGCAGCACAGTGCCCTTTCCGTGAAGGCACAGCTAAACAGATGTGTTTTCAGTCTTGATTGGAATGTGCCTAATGTTGAACATCTGATCATTTCTAGAAGCTTATTCCAGCAGTGGGGACGCAGTAGCTAAAAGCGAATTCACCCTGCTTTGACTAGAATTTCTAATTAACTTGGTCCTAAAGATCTGAGTGATCTGTTAGGTTTGTGTTCAGTGAGCATATTTGTACTGTATTTAGGCCCTATGCCATTATGTGATTTACAGACCAGTAATAATACTTTAAAATCTATTCTGAATGTGACTGGAAACCAGTGGAAAGACCTTAGGACAGGTGTGATGTGCTCTGATTTTCTGGTTTTAGTCAGAATCCTGGCCAGATGAGCTTCTAGATGAGCTGCAACTGTCTGACTGTCTTTTTGGGGAGGCCAATGAGGAGGCCGTTACAGTAATCCACCCTGCTGCTGATAAAAGCATGAACAAGTTTCTTTAAGTCCTTACTGGAAACAAAGCATCTAATTTTTGCAATGCTTGTGAGATGATAATATGCTGATCACTGATTACAAAGTTACTGCTTTGACTACTGAAACTCAGATCTGACTTCAGAATTACACCAAGATTTTAGTGTGAACAAATGATGATCCTTTTTCTGTGTTAAGCTATATGCATGTTTACAGTTGTGTCACCATGTCAATGCAATGCAAAAATCCTAAAGCAATACAGACAAGTTCTTTTAAAAGCATGGGTTGGTTAAAGAGTAGGTAATTGATCTACTGATGGAGATGTATTTAATAAATTCCTCTCGTAATTTCATTCACATGCATCCATTCACTTCTGAAGCCAGTGCTGTAAGTGTAACTTACTCATTTAATGATGGATACATTATCAATAATTTAACTGAGCCTCTATCGAACCCTGAATATTCCTTTAACGAGGGTTGTTACTATAAATAAAGTTCAAGTGCACTCTAGTGGAAACTATCCTCACGTGTCTCCTTGTTGGAAATTAGCAAGAGTGACACTGAACATCAATGCTTGTCAAGGTTGACACTCAATATCTCTCACACTTGAGATTGAAGGCTACTCAATTGAGTAGGAAACTCAATCTATTCTACTGGATTATTTGGGTCATTAGTGGAGAGAAAAGAGACACCAGTCAGTTGTATCAAGCATGAGTCAGATAACAAGGCAAAGGGAAGGTTGAGTTAGTCGCTGTCTAAAACCCAGTCCAGTCCATTCAAGAACCGCATGTAGCAATTCTTCGTTGGCACTGTTCATTTCAGAACAAGCTGTGATTGAATGGCTAACATATGCTGGTTAAGTCCTGAGCCAGCTGGCTTCAAGTGGCTAAAAGCTCAGAGGAGTGCCGTTGATGACAAGTTTATTGAGCACCTCTTGCAAACTCACTGATTGACTGTACAGTGGTTAATTAGCCATTAATCTACTTCCCTAATCAAAGATCAGCAACCGGAGCTGCTCTGTTGTAATGTTTGGCTTTACCATAGGACTGGAGGAAGGGCTGATATCTACGTTTAGCTGGATTGAGTTTCTGTATCTTTGTGTTACACCCATTGCAGTGGTAGACACCTAGGTAAGCACTGAATAAGATCTCTAGTTCTCTGAACCCCCTCCTGACTGGACCATGAATCATTAAATACCCAGGCCTCGCAACTAGAACATGGGTCATTATTGTGAAGAGCACAGCAATAATAGATGGCCATCCTCTCCGCGTTCCAGGCATTTGCAAGCCTGGTTAGAAACGCTGCAAGTAACTTTTAAAGAAGTTTTAGGCTAGATTAATTTCTAGATTCACAGAGGACTTTTTGGGTGTTCCATGGCACGTGTTGGGTTGGTAGAAATTGCTCAGCTCTAGCTGACTGTGAACGGATTATTCAGGACAAAGTCAGTCTGGATGCGAGTAGTTTCCATATTTTATTCAGCGGCTGATCCAAGATGCAGGTATGATCTGTTTGCATGTGTTTCGAGATATCTTAATGTGTGTGCATTTTTATTTTACTTTACTTAGCTGTAACGGATATTATCTTTACATCAGCCAGCGATGTAGGCGGCAAGAAAAATAAGAGCAATGATGAAAAACAAACATCATAAGAAAGCCATACTATATCCAATAGCGTGCCCTTTTTGATTTATACTTCCTGATTGCTTTTGTTTATGCACACAATTGGCGATGATAGCCTCAGCATAGCACAGCGTCCGATCTGTCACCCACTTGATTGATCACAAGCCATAAATCTGTCAAAACTACTTTTTTTTTTTTTTACTCTGAGAAAGAGATGTAACTAGACCTCAGAGCTCACTTTAGGAGAGTGCTGCTGTTGCCCACAATGTCTAGTCTTTCTTATTCTTGGCCAGGTCTCTGAAGAGTAGGATGTCACTACCGTATCTTTCTCTTTCTCAGTTTATCTCTCTCTCCCTCTCCCTCTCTGATTTGGTAGAAGTCTTCTCAACTCGGCCGTGACTGACACTGACAGGGCAGCCTAAAGGACCATCTCTTAATTAAAAGGCAATAGCTTTTATACTAAAAAAAGAGAAGCTAATGCACTTAATTTCACAAAAGTGTAGTGTACTGTATTTATAGTCATTACGTAAACTGGGACTATGCATAAACCTTCCCCTAAACCTATTCAGGCCTGTAGCCAGTTTATTGAAAGGGGTGGTTCTTTTTTTCAAAAAACCCTGACCTTTTTGTCGTTATTTGCCTCATTTTTTTATTTAATTATGAGGTTTAAATATTGCATTTTAGTGACATTTTAAGCACAATTTTTGCTGGATTAGCTTGATGGATGGTGATTATAACTACACCAAATTACCATTCTATTAAAGTGTTTATTTACAAATGTGCATTTAAACTAAGTTTTATATTACAGTTTTATAAATAGTGTTGAAATTAGTATTTTAAAGAAATATGAAAATATATTTATTTTTAAAATACAATTTTATCATCTATCATAATTTTTTTTAGGAGTCTGTTAAAACTATTTTTTAATTAAAAACTGAAGCCTATACACAAATAACAAACTGCCCAGCAGCATGCACACAACATCATAAGACATTAATATTAAGTTATATTTATGTTGTGACATCATGTGACCAAAATTCAATGTCAAGGCAGTGTCTAAGGACAACGTTATGTTGACGTCCAGTAACGACGTCAAATCTGTTGTTTGGTTGATTTTAGGTTATGTTGGAAATTGGCCAAAATCCAACATCTGATAGATGTCATAGTGGTTACGTCCACACAACATCAAGGCATAACTAGATTAGACGTTGATTCGGTTAATATTTGGTTGATTTTAAGTTATGTTGGAAATTGACCAAAATCCAACGTCTGACTGATGTCATAGTGGTTACATCCACACAACGTCAAGGTGTAACTTGATTAGACATTGATATGTGGTTGATCTTAGGTTGATTTTAGGTTGGATGTTGGACACCAACATTGGCCTGATGTTGGGTTCTAAGGTCAAACCTGATTTACATTTCTAAACAAAATCCAACGTCCCCACAACAGTGGGGTACAACAACAATATGACAATGTTGATGTCCTGTGCCTGCAGGGTGGCCAGTACATTCAACTTTCCTCAGTCAGAATTTGGCCATTTAAATAATTCACACATGATATTCAAATTAATAATAATTCAACTGAGGATTTAGATACCCTATAACCCAATACTATAGTACTCTGTAAATTAACAGTTTATAGCATCCTTTAAATGTTTATGGCTATTTCATTTTTCTTTTAAACTGGAAGACTAAAGGTTAATATTATAGATCTGGCGATGAATGTAGCTTTTGCATTTACTTTAATATTGTTGAATAATTTAAATATGACTTACCTTAATAATGTTAACAAAGGCTTGCTGCCTAAAGCATTTAACTGGCTTTAGTTACTTCAGTATCGGCATTATAATCAGATTAGACCAATTTGAATGAAAAAGTTTGGAAAAGTTTCTGTAATCTTAAAAAAACTTCATGTTAAGTGGGATTAATAATTATACTTATATTTAAATTAATAATTTGGTACAATGCACTTGTCATGTACATGTTTTTACACTGTACTTACAGTGCTCAGCATATATGAGGACACTTCATTTTGAAAATGAATATTTTTATATTTATTTCTCAGTGAATATGGGTTATATATATTGGTGCATTTGAACAAACCAGATTTATTAAACAGATAAATTTAGTAAAATAATATTTTAGTCACATAACATTTTTAGAAATGGAAACATAATACAATTAAATTCATGCAAAAAAATACAAACTACAACATTTCAACAAAATGTTATGCATTTTTCTTGTTTTTTTTATTCTTGCTATTTTTTAAAATTTTATTTAACATTTTTCTATAACATAAATTTGGGCTACTAATTTTTGAACCGTTATCGTAAGTTATTTTATTAGATTAGCTCCAGATTTGGCTTTAGTACTGACTAATGTATATTCACAAATATAATATTGTAAAGCATCTTATAGACCAGGGGTGTCCAAACACGGTCCTGGGGCCGGTGTCCTGGAGAGTTTATCTCCAACTTGCTTTAACACACCTGCCAGGAAGTTTCTAGTATATCTAAAAGCTTGATTAGCTGGCTCAGGTGTATTTGATTAGGGTTGGAGCTTAACTCTCCTGGACAACGGCCCTCTAGGACTGAGTTTGGACACCCCTGCTATAGACAATATTCATTTAAATAAGAGATGTATGGGGGTGTACTCATTGTGCTGAGTCCTGTATTATTATATGCTTACCTTTTCTGCATGTAATTACATCTGTAATTCATTTCTATAAGCACAAAATGTTAGAAATGAATAACAGTTGCAAGTACATGTAGGAAATGGATGTAAGTACAATGTATAAAGAGTATGTTGGGTTTTCCTTACAACAAATTAAACATACAAGAATTCCAGCTCTGAGAAAATCCAGTTGTAGCATGATCATAGGAAAACTGTATTCAAGAGCTTCTGCACACTCCACTCCAGCCATATCAAGTTTGTTTACATAAGCAAGCATCTTTATAACATAAAAAAACATTCATTGATGCTTTCCGTTTGAATTTTCTCCTATGAAGAAGCTCTTCAGTGTTTATGTTTGTACTCATGGACATCAAACCTTTTGGAAATGAATGATATTCTGGCTTCAGAATGCTCTTTCTGTGCGCATCATAAAAGTTCATCAATCAAATGAGAGTAACATGTTGATTCTTTCAGCTGCATCTCTCATTTGAGAAGAGGAACAGGCTTTTCCTGTGCTGATGTTCATGCGTCTTATCACACTGAAAGTGTCACACTATAAACATTAGCATCCCCTCTATCCATTGTTCCTCATGTGACATTGAGTTCAGCTTGTTCCCATGTGGGGACAGAAACTAGTGAGGGGGAGTCTCCACAATAACGCTGAGATTGAGATTGGTTCTGACATCTCAAATGGGGGATCTTCAATGATATTGTTCACCTGCCCCTTTGGCTTAAAGCAGGGTGAGAGGGGGAGGGGCATGTTTTGGGGTTGTCGGTGAGGACATGAAATGGTGGGGAGCGTGAAGTGTTGTGAGGTGGTGGGTGGTGTGTGCGGTGGGATGAAAATTTTGATCGGCGGACAGGTGGACGAAAATCTCCAATCGGAAAAAATTGTCCCCCTCCTGAGCACACACACAGTACCCTTGATTACGGTGTGTGTATAACTGCGACGTTCAGAACAAGCCTCCATTGTGTGCCCTGAGGGCATATTAAATGAGTGTCTCGGAGAGCAGCGGGACACAGACCGTTACAGCACAATTTAGTCTGTCCTGTTGTCTCAAGAAGGCCTCATTTCAGAAGCTCTCAGATCAGACAAATTTAAGCAACCCCCTCCTTCCCCTTCTTTCGTCCCTCCTTCCCTCCATATCTCCCTCTTCTGCTGCTTTGCCCTCTCCCCCTCTACATCCAACCAGCCCGCACCAGCCCAAATAGGCCAAATCTCATCTATTGTCCTGGGACTGCCCAGTGTGAAATTCGGTGTGACATTAAATGTTTTCTAATGAATAAATTTTGAAAGGATATGCAGAGAGAATATGTGTAATGGAATGTAGACTGCATTTTAAAAGCTTCTTCATTGTCCATCGTCTTTGGAATTTACAGGACAAAAAAACTGGCCTCTTTCAGAGCTAATGAGGTTTATGGGGGTGAAAAGGGGGGCGGAGGAGATTTTGGGAGCTTCTAGTCGTTAGATTAGACTTAGGGGTTTTTTTCTGTTCCCCTATTCGGTTTTTCTTACAATTCACTATATGAAAGTCAAATATCCTGCATGCAGAACAAAATGGGGAGAGGACAAATTACAGCAACTTCCTGAAGAAAAATAAACTGGAAAAGCCTCAAATATTTTCCATCTATCAGTGTTTAATGAAGTTGCAAAAGTTTTTTTTTTTATCTTGTTTTGAAAAATGCACTTCTCTTTCGTCTTTATAGAATGTGTTAAAGTGGTTGATCTTTCTCCTGTGCTCATTATTGAAAATAAATCATGTATAAACTGACTAGTTTGGAAATGTCATCTGAGGAAATTTCAGCCTGTTTTTAAAGTGTACCGAATATTACTTGGTATGATCGGGGAAATAAATCCAGCCACAACATGCTATTTATACTGGTTTCTTAGGGAACACAATGCTGCCAGTCACATGGACAGGAACACTCATTGCAGATGATATCTCATTACAAAAGCCTCTACAATAGAGAACAGCATTATAAAGTACTTAGTTAAACATCAGCAGGGGATTATGCGGTTGGATGATCGTGACTTAATCAGAGACCTTAGACCCTGATTCTTGGTCTCGGTCTCAACATGATAGCAAGCCTATTAATGAAAAGGAGAAGAGTCAGTATCTTTGCTGAAGTAGTGCATTACGAGAGACATTTTATTCCCTTCCGCCATTTCTTTTATCTATAACTAGGCCCAAATGGAATCTGCGCGTGCAGAAATCCACAGACTTTTGCAGATTTCTAGCCCGTCATTGAGTCTATTTATTTACTTGTGTGAATTGTGTGAATGTTTTTATGAATTTTTACAATACAGTATGTAAAGAGATAGTCTTTTAGTAGATCTTTTATATAAGAGACTTGTTTTGTTTGTCAAATAAATGGATCTAATTGGATTTCCTTTTTTAAAAAATTAACATTAAATATAAGTTAAAAAGGCATTTATTTTAGTTTTTATATATTAAGTTTTTACTTGCGATACTCCCAAAATCAATCCTCATAAATCCACAGAATTATAGCAATAAATGTTCACAGTTTGTGTCTGGCTCAGTCCATAAACAAAATTTCACACCTAATTTATAAATGCAGTTGACTGTTTTGCCACTTTTAAGACCAAAGCTTCTGAACTTTACGGGTGCTGAATGGCACAATCCTATAGACTTCATCAATGTAAACAAATTGTGTCATGGTCAGTGCTGTGCTTGTCTGATTGGCAGAAAGGAAAGGTTAAACTGGGTCAGTTGGACTTAGAGGGAGCCCTGATTGCCAGAGACCGAGTTGGCATCCAGGACTTTGTGCTTCTTGATGCCCACAACAGTGAGACAGCCTTCCTGGACAATCTGAAAAAACGTTTCACTGAGGATTTGATATACGTGAGTGCAAAATTACAAAACCTCATGTATATATTGGGATGAAGTTCAATTTAAAAACCTGTTTGTTTTCACAGACTTACATAGGTACTCTACTGATATCTGTAAACCCGTACAAGGAGTTGGATATCTATACCAAGAAACAAATGGACCTTTATATGGGAGTGAACTTTTTTGAGCTTCCTCCGCATATGTAAGTATTTATTTATCTCCATTGTTAATTCAGCAAATTAAACATTTTAAAATAAATGTTTTTGTCCGTTTTTTAGTTATGCATTAGCAGATAATGCCTACCACACCATGCTATCTGAAGCCAACAACCACTTCATTTTAATATCTGGGGAGAGTGGAGCAGGCAAAACTGAGGCCTCCAAGAAGATCTTGCAGTACTATGCTGTCAGCTGCCCTAGTTCCACCTTACTGGACACTGTGCGGGACCGCATGCTCATGTCTAACCCTGTGTTAGAGGTTGGTCCAACAAAAATACTCCCAGAATAGATTTGAACATTCCCTACATATACAATGCATTCATCAAATCTGCTTTTAGGCATTTGGAAATGCAAAGACTATGAAAAACGACAACTCTAGCCGTTTTGGAAAATATATGGACATCCAGTTTGATATCCAGGTATGAACAGATGCTAGCTTCATTTCATTGCATAATACTGCATAAAGATAAACACCTGATTCTAATACACAGGGAGATGCTGTCGGTGGCCACATACTCAGTTACCTGCTGGAAAAGTCGAGAGTGGTTCACCAAAACCATGGTGAGAGAAACTTTCATATCTTCTACCAGCTGGTGGAAGGAGGGGAGGAAGACCTGCTGAGGCAGCTAGGCTTGGAGAGGGACACTAAACGCTATTGTTATTTAGTTCAGGTATGGTTTAAATCGAAATCTGGTGTCAATATGACTACAAGCATGGACAGTTTTTCTTTTATACATTTGCTTTCTCAATAGGGAGAGTGTTCCAATGTGAGCTCCATCAATGACAAGAATGACTGGAAAACTGTTAAAAATGCGTTATCGGTCATTGACTTTGATGCTAGTGACACTGAGGTAAGGAGAGGTGATTTTTTTTTAATGCACTTTTTTTGTGTGCATGTGTATATGTGAATACAGTCAAGCCTGAAACTATTCATACCCCTGACAAATTCTGACTTAAAGCTATTTTATTCAACCAGCATTTTTTTTGACACAGGTTTCTCCCAAAAGACCATAAGAGGCATCATTGTGGGAAAAAAAATATTTCTCAGCTTTTAGTTGCACTTGAACAAAACCTTTAAGTCAGATTTTGCCATGGGTAAGAATAATTTCAGGCTTGACTGTATACTGTACACTACCTGACAGAAGTCTTGTTGTCAATCCAAGTTGTAAGAGCAACAAACAATAACTTGACTTCTAGTTGATCATTTGGAAAAAGGGCAGAAGGTAGATTTTTCCGATGAATCATCTGTTGAACTGCGTCCCAATCATCACAAATACTGCAGACAACCTATTGGAATCCACATGGACCCAGGATTCTCACTGAAATCGGTCAAGTTTGGTGAAGGAAAAAAATCATGGTTTGGGGTTACATTCAGCATGGGGCGTGCGAGAGATCTGCAGAGTGGATAGCAACATAAAAAGCCTGAGGTATCAAGACATTTCTGTTGCCAATTACATTACAAACCACAGGAGAGGGCAAATTCTTCTCATGCCACTCTCTCTCCTTCTCATACTTCAGCCTCCACATCAAAGTTTCAGAAAGCAAAGAAGGTAGAGGAGCTCCAGGATTGGCCAGCCCAAACACCAGATATGAACATTATTGAGCTTGTCAGGGGTAAAATGAAGGAGGAGGCATTGAAGATAAATCCAAAGAATCTTGATGAACTCTGAGAGTCCTCCATGAATGCTTTCTTTGCCATTCTAGATGAGTTTATTAATAAGTTATTTGGGCATTGCAGAGATGAATGGATGCAGTCGTCTAAGCTTACAGGAGTCATACACAATATTAACTCTTTTTCCACTCCACCATGACTATATAGTCCATACTGTACTGTATTTGTGTTAAGTGACAAGACTTTTGTCTATCTGCAAAGTCAGACCTTACTGTCTTAATTGAATAATTAAAAATCATATTTTATTTAGGTAAAATAAGTGTAATCTAGAGGCCTCTGCCTTTCATATAAGACACTTCTGATTACAAATAATCAACTTAAAGTCAAGTTATTACTTGTTGTCCGTAAAACTTGCATAGGCAATCTGACTTTTGTCTGGTAGTGTATGCTGGATTGCTAACAGCTTTGATCATAAGGTGATCTTTTTTCTTTACCACCCTAGCATCTCTTTGGGATCATATCTAGCGTGCTTCATCTGGGGAATGTGCACTTTGATAGAGACACCAAAGGTTATGCTATTTTAAACTCTAATGCAGCGCTGAGATGGGTATCCAAGGTCAGTTTCTATTTAATATTGACTTATGACAAACAGCTTGCACTGATAGAATAGTGATTTTTTAAAGTTGCTTCAGAATGATCACACTTATTTTTGTATATCTGTGTAACATTCCTGTTTAATTTTGATGCTCAGCTGTTAGGTGTCCATGTTCAAGTCCTTCATGGAGCTCTTACATTTAGGAAGATTGAAGCCAAATCTGAAGAGGTAAAACTGGGTCATGTGTGTAATGTTTTGTCTTTTGTAAAACAGTCACTCTCCAATCGGGTGATCTTTCTGTCTTTCTGGCCCTTAGGTTCTCAGTCCATACACTGTGGATCATGCTATCTATGCCAGAGATGCTTTGGCCAAAGCCATCTATGACCGTGCTTTCACATGGCTGGTCAACAGGATCAATGAGTCTCTAGAGAATAAAGTAAGTAAAAGTTAAATAATAATACTATTAATAACAACAAACCTGGGCGTCATGGTGGTGCAGTGGGTAGCATGATCGCCTCACAGCAAGAAGGTCACTGCTTCGAGCCCCAGCCCATAAAAAACCTGTACGTTTGATAACTTTGTAAATCTCTTGGTACAATTATGACGAATATGTTTGGTTTCATTTTAAAGAAATGGAGGTGTTGTTTCGTTCTTCACCACTTTTTTTGTGTTTAGGATTCTGAAAGGAAGACTGTCATTGGATTGCTTGACATCTATGGATTTGAGGTATTCACTGCTAACAGGTATGTGTTTAGAAATATGAGCGAGAAGACAGTTTGAGATGATTTGAACCTTATGATAGCACTGTATCCTGCTGGAAGTAGCCTTCACAAGATTGGGTACTCTGTTGTCATAAAAGGATGGAAATGGTCAGCAGCGATGTTCAAGTAGGTTTTGTCATGTTAAACAATGTTATTAAGGGACTAGAGCTTGGCAAGAAAAACAAGGCATTGTAAGTTGATACAAAGCAGTATGCATCAATGCTTTCACGTTTAACCAAATTCTGACCCAACCATCTAAATATTGATGAAAATAAGATACATCAGATGAGCCAGTGGTTTTTGTTCTGCTGCTGTAGCTCATCTGCTTCAAGGATTCACTTGTTGTGGATTCAAATATAGTATTTTGCATAGCTTAGTTGGAATGCTTATCTGAGTAGCCTTTTTTTCTCACACCAATCTGGCCACTCTCATCTGACAGAACATTGTCCCACAGAACTGATGCCAATTTGATATTTCCTATTTTTTGGACCATTGTCATTATGGGTTTACATAAATATCTGGCAGATCAGCAGTTTCTGAAATAAGCCATGCTTCCACTTTGTAATTTCATTTACGAATTAGTCATCTGAGATTTGGGAAATCCCAAAAAGATTTCTATAATCCTCTACTAAAATCTGTGGTTTTTGATTGTTGGTTTAACATGTTTACTGATAGTCGCTTAATGGCTTTTGTGATCTTATCTTTCCTCCAATGAAGTTTTGCATGTGTTCTGCACGATTTCAGACACTTTCCTCTAGTGTGTGTCATCATCTATGATGATGTCACATTAAGAACCAATAGGAGAACAAAATCTGACGAATCAATCTGCACAGCAACTTCAAACCAACACGAGGAAACGTCAAAACAGCCTCTTCTCTGGTTTTATCATTGAGGCATACTGTGCACAAAATTAGAGCAACAGATTGTTTATGGTTGCTGTGAGGTATTATTTCAGAACGCAGGTTTAATTGTGTCTGGATGGATGACCGATGGATGACGTCAAACTCTGGATTGTTTTTCTTGTGTGTCCAGGTTTGGCGCTTCTTGATTGTCGTTCAGTTTGACACCCTGACAACTGAGATCTTACAATGTGACATGAAAATCATGTTTGTGCTGTCTGAAAAGCTACAATCGTATAGGATTATTACAAATTGCAAAGTGTGAGCCGGTGTCCTGACATCTTATCCTACTTGTCAGATTATTCTACCAACACTATATTTGAATGGTTGGGATAAGGGATTGGGGTAGGTTAGGGTGATATTACAGCCTCATAATCACAAAATTCCACATCAAATTAAACACTGGTAGCACAATCTGATAAGTCATCAAAATGTTCTACCTACACTTTAAAAAAGTGATTCAATTGCTTTACTTAAAAAAGGGAGTAAACCAGTTGCTTTTAAAAATATTAGTTGACTCTACTTAAAAAAGTGAGTAAACCTGATGCTTTTAAATAGATTTGTTGACTACTTTAAAAAGTGAGTAAACCCATTACTTTTAAAGGGATTAGATGACTCTACTTAAAGTGAGTAAACCTGTTTCCTTAAAATTAGTAAGTAAAATAATTAAGTGCATATTTATAATGATTAAGTCAGCTTAACTGTTCCAATTTACATTGGATTTACTTACTTTTTAAAGTAAATTCAACTTGTTCATTTTTTGGCAACGGTTTTACTCACTTTTTTGAGGAAACTAACTGCTGTTACAGTGTGCTTTTTAAGGTATGAAAATCTGGCAGGATTGGAAAAATCGACAATACATCGGGCTTTACTTTGACCAGCCCATCAGGCACCAACCACGCCACATTTAAACATTCTGATGCTCAATTTGAACTTAATCATGTCTACATGCCTAAATGCATTGTGTGATTGTCTGATTCGAAATTTGTATTGAAAAGCTGTTAAACTTGTGTACGTAATAAAGTGGCTGATGAGTGTAGAATTTTTGTTCAATGAGTGCATATTTTTGTTCATTTTATTTCAATGTGTGTTTAGTTTTGAGCAGTTTTGTATAAACTACTGCAATGAGAAGCTACAGCAGCTCTTCATTCAGTTGACGCTAAAGGCTGAACAGGAGGAGTATGAAGCAGAAGGAATCGGGGTGAGTTTATCAGTCATTCAGTAATCACGTATGCAATGACATTCAAAGTTTGTAAATCAGAGAATAACGCTCTTCACACTTTGTTAAATTGGGTTTCAGTGGGAGCCTGTTCAATTCTTCAACAATAAAATCATATGTGATCTGGTGGAGGAGAAGCACAGAGGAATCATCTCTGTGTTGGTATGAAGTTATACACGTACAATGCATTTCTCTGGCACATTTTGAAATGAACATTATACTGCAAAAATGTTGTTGGTACTTAGAGCTTTTGCCTTTTTTCTAGTATAAACTTTTAAAAAAACTTAAATTAAGAAGTATATTTTAGACCAGTGGTTCCCAAAGTGGGGGCCGGGACAATCAGGCGAGGTCGCTTGGTGATTTCCTAAAGTCAAATTCATTTCATTGAATTACAATCACCATATTTTATCCAAAACCTACAGAAGAAAAAATAGTAGTTAGTAGTTAAAAAAACAACTTGCAAATAAAAAGCCATCAGCCTTTCGATTGTTTTTGACCCGTGGGTTGATTATGTTATATTAAAAACACAGCACATTAATTTTATGGCACCAGGCTAAACTCGGTCTCCGAGTGGTGTTATTTGAAATTACATGATGAATAAACTTGGGCCTATTGGTATGAGTGCATCGTTGTGTGCAAAGTTTATATATTTATAACCACCTCAGAGGATATAGGGGGTGGCGCATCACTGACTAATTTTCCCTGTTCTAGACAAGCAAATAATATTGTCTTGTTTTCAGAAATAATAAGTTAAAATTAAGTTAGTTGTTGCTTCTTTGCAGGCACAGGACTTGATGTCATACTGACGTTGTACCCCAATGTACCCCAACTTCGTGGGTACATTAGATTTTGTTTGGAAATGAAAACCAGGTTGACGTCAGAACCCAGCGTCCCAAATCAACATCTATCATGTTACACCTTGACATTGTTTGGACATTACCACTATGACATCTATCAGATGTTGGATTTTGGTCACTTTCCAATACAACCTAAAATCAACAAAATATCAATGGAATTTGATGCCATTATTGGACATAAAAATAACGTTGTCCTTAGACGCTGACTAGACATTTAATTTTGGTCACTAGACGCCAACACCTAAATCTAACCTGATATTGTCTTATGATGTTGTGTGCCTGCTAGGCTAAAACAAACAAAAGAATATATTTTTTTTTTGCTTACCCCAGTGTCAGATTATTTTTTCTTGTTTTAAGGAAAATGTCACTTAATTCCGACATATTTCTGAAAGCAAAACAATAATTTTTACTTGTCTAGAAAATGCTTGATTGAAGATTTTAAGTTTTCTTTGATTTTTTTTTAGACAAGAGTGTTTGCTGTTTGTGTACTGGTTGATTTTTAACATGAGAGAACTTGTGTGGTTTGGTGTTTCAGGATGAGGAGTGTGTGAGGCCAGGCGATGCCACAGATCTCACTTTTCTTGAGAAACTTGAAGAGAAGATGGGCAATCATCCCCACTTTGTAACGTAAGTTGGTGTTTGTATTAAGCACTAAGCAAGAGTTCTACCGCTTATGTATCTCTTACTTAATTCAGCGCTGCTAGAAACTATCAGCAGTTTGATTCCTCTGATGGCGAGGGATCAGCCAAGCCATGTTGTTTTTGAAACTGGATCATTCACCCCCCCCCTGGTTTGGCCACAGTTGTCTCTCTTAAGCCTGACATTGACTGATGTCCCACTGAAAGTGCACAGCAGTCTGAGAGACTGAGAGTGGTTTTGATGTTATATGTTAATCACTCTCTGTCCAGGTCATATATACAAAATAAGTTCCTGAATTACTGAGTGAGTGGTAAGAGACATGGGAAAAATGCACTGTAAAAAAAATAAAAAAAACACACAATCAATTTGTTTTGGGACAACATAAGAAAATTAGGTTAACATATTAGGTTTCAATTTAAATGGATTGAACATAAAACAATTTAGTTGTCCCCAAAAACTTGAGAATTGTGTTGTTTCAGTTCATTTTAAATAAGTAGTTTGAACAAACAGCAGGCATCATTTATAGCACAAGGAAATTTGAGGTTGTGGGCTTTCCATGATATACATACACACAACCTACAACACAATTTGAAAATAATTTGACAAATGCATGTTT
Organism: Danio rerio; assembly: GCF_052040795.2. Classification (NCBI taxonomy): domain Eukaryota; kingdom Metazoa; phylum Chordata; class Actinopteri; order Cypriniformes; family Danionidae; genus Danio; species Danio rerio. The sequence goes on from NC_141025.1 coordinate 20,310,438, forward strand.
TTCTTATCAGATTATAAGTGTATGGCATCTCCCTGTGGACCAGTGACCTCAAGGTGTCTGTTGAGGCTCTGTAGGAGGTCTACTAATTATTGTATTATAAAATACAATATTACATGTAAAATAATATTATAGAATACAAATTGTGTTGGAATAATCATATGGAAAAATAATTTTTGGTAAAACTACACTATTTAACTGTAAAAAAAATATAAATTGCATAATTGTGCCTAACGTAATTATTTTAAACAACAACAACAAAAAAAGTATTTTTGTGCACATACAATTCAATTCAAAACTTTTTGTACTTTTAATATTTGACAATATAGTTATTGTGTGATGCAAGTTGTTCAAATATTTACAGATCTAAAATATTAACAATAAAACAATGATTCTGTGCAGACGGTTTTACATTTATTACAAATTCTATAAACATTATGTGGTAAAAAAATCTAAACGATGAAAATTATTTAACTGTTTAATTGTTCCTATCACATAGTGAAGTTTATTTATAAACTAATTTCGAGAGGGTCACATGCTTATGATTGTCTTTGGCTGGTCCCACATTAGCTAATACATGGTTCACCAATCAAACGATTTCTAACTCGCTATAAAAAACAAGAGTATCTTCGTCTTGAAGAATCCCCCCTTCGACCCCTACTCCTTTCTCCTTTTTCTAGATTGGGCGACATGGCGGCCCAGCGATTAGCACTGTTGCCTCACAACAAAAATGTCACTGGCTAAAAGTCTCTACTGGGCCAGTTGACATTTCTGTGCAAAGTTTGCATGTTCTCCCTGTGCTCGCGTGGGCCATCATCAAGACCGTGTAGTTCATCGAGATCTACCTGAGCTCAAACTCCTCTCTCACCCTGCTAACAGGAGTGAGCCCAGGGCTTGAGGATCTTGTAAGCTCAGGGCTCTCTCCTGGGACAGCATGCCAAACACGCTTTACTATCAATCCTCAGCTAAGTGTGAACTCTTGAAATTGTAAATTGAAAGAAAAAATTAAAGTGTTCAGATTTATTAGAACAAGTATACAGTGTACATTTGCATTTATTATCAGTATAGATAATAAAGTCAACATGCAAACATAAACTATGATTGTAGTGGAATCATTTATTTTGGCAATATTCACATTAAAGTCTCTGCTTCATCTCTCTATCCAAAGAAATCTTGCTGTAATAAGATGAAGCCCTTTTCACTTTATTTAGCCGTTTTTAGAGATTTAACTTGATTGTGGTCTTATGAAAGCATTTTCTTTGCTATATCTTCCACTGCAGGCATAAACTGGCTGATAAGAAGACTCGCAAGTCTCTAGAGAGAGGAGATTTTCGACTTCTTCATTATGCCGGAGAGGTGACCTACTGCGTTGTGGGTAAGAGAAAAGGCAGAGAAAAGCATGTTACTAAACCTGTTTGGCTTTCACAACCTCTTGTTTTTATGATCTATTCTTATTCAACAGGGTTCATTGACAAAAACAATGACCTTTTGTACAAGAACATCAAAGATGTAAGTGTGTACAATAAAGCATAATTCTGGTCTGTCTGGATGAAAGGGAAATGTCTTATATAAGCCACTTAAATATTTGCTTGCTTTTGTTTCTGCTCCTACAAAAGTTAATGACAGTAGATGTGTGTTTTATGTGTCTGCATTTATTTGTGTTACCAACAGATGATGAGGCTGTCAAAGAACCCGATAATACAGCAGTGTTTTCCAGATACTAAGGCAGAGAGCAGAAGAAGACCTGAGACTGTGAGTCCACCTTCACAACACAATACATTTATATATTAAGCTAGTTCTTTTTTTCATGTACACAAATTTGAAATACCTTGATGCCTGAGTTGACGAAATGTGCTGTATGGAACTACATTTAAAAAAATATTAGCTCTCTTGTGAAATTTGGATTCGTTTTCAGATATCAAAATAATATATATCATACACCCAGCTCAATAAACGCGCACAACATGTTTGCCGTGTTTTATTACTATTTTCAGACCAGCGTAACAGTAATTTTCAAGTTTTGGGTCATGTTGTTTAAATAGCAAATCCATTTGCACCACTTTGTGGACTCATGGGTGTTCCAGTCTAAAAAGGTGTATTAAGTTGCATTGTTGGCACATTGCTATTTTGAGGAAATGAAATAGACCGTGCCATTGACCAGTGTGTTAGTTATGCGCCTATGACGTGTGTTTGGATATAACTCGTTTTTTTGAGCACACTTCGTTAATATTGTTCTTTTATCCATTTGTTGGAAATTAAAACTGAATTTAGAAATGGTTTTAAAACAAATCTTTGCGCTTTTTTTGCCATGCGCTTTAGACTATGTGCCTAGATCGTTAAAATAAAGCCCATGTTTGTTCTGTAGCCAATTGAGAAAGAATAATTTCTTAAGGGGGTAAAAGTATTGACCCTAAAATTATATATTTTATTAAATAAAAAGCTGATTTTATTCCACTCAAAAAAAAAAAAAAATAGAAATACTTAAAACATCACTTGAGAAATGTTTGAAAAAGAGTAAAAAATGTACACGAGGGCTGTTTATCTTGTTTTCAACTGAACAGTATAAACAATGCTCTTGACATTTATATATATATATATATATATATATATATATATATATATATATATATATATTTGTGACAATTAAGTTATTTCTACGGTGGCTGAGAGAGTTTAAAATGCTGCAATTTAAGAAAGCAATGCAATTACAAAAAACACAAGCCAATTAAAAAAAAGGTCTTCATCAGTTTGACATTAAATGTGTTACAAATTCTCATAACTCAAACAAATTATGAAAACGCTGCAATTTCTCACAACGCATGCAAATAGCATGGAACACAATGAAAATGTTTCAAGGGAACTCAAATATATGTGACTTTTGCTCAGTAAAGTTGTAGGTAATCTTTAAAAGGTGGGTGGTTTGTTTATTTTATCATCCTGATTACCTGATTACCTTGTCTTTAGTATATTATTAGCCTAAATACATTTCGTTTGTGTTCCGTGCTATTTGCGTGTGTTGTGAGAAATTGCAGCATGTTTTCTTAATTTGTTTGCATTGTGAGAATTTGCAACTCGTTTGCTGTCAAAATGATTTTTTTTTTTTTCAATTTGCTGGTGTTTCTTGTAATTGGATGTGTTTTCTTAAATTGCAGTGTGTTAAGCTTTCTCCACCACTGTAAATTTCCACATTTTTGACACACTGTAAAAATATTTTATCAGTTCTCACTGAAAATATTTTATTCCCAAAACCATCTGAATTGAACATGCAACATAGTATGGTCATGTGATTAGAATGTAGAATACCATGTTTGAAGGTAAATAAATTACAAACGGATTAGATCAATCAATAGATCACTATACTATAAAGCAAATTGTTTATGTGATCCAGGATTTATTTCTATTTTGAAAGTACACAAAGCATCTATAATACATACAAATTCTATAAATTGCTGCAAAGGTATAGAGTAATAATTTTCATCAAGTAATGTAATTTAAATAACAGATAAAAATAAGTACAATAAAATACTGCTGCTATCTCATTTAATCAGAACTGCTCTATGAAATGTACAGGTTGCCACTCAGTTCAAGAACAGTCTTCTGCGGCTGACAGAGATTCTCACAGCTAAAGAAGCTTGGTACGTGCGCTGCCTCAAGTCCAACGACAATAAACAACAAGGTGAGGACCTCATGTAAGAATGTGAATGCATGGACTTAATTTGATGATACACAATATAATTTGATGATACAGCTGGTACCAGTATAATTAAAATACATTCATTTATTTGTGTTGTCAAATGTATTTTTTATTTCGGCCCGTTAAAATTATGTTAGATTTTCCTGCGTTCTATTTAATACAGGGAAGTTTGATGAAGTTCTGGTCAGACACCAGGTGAAGTATCTAGGGTTGATGGAGCACCTGAGGGTCAGGCGAGCTGGATTTGCATATCGCCGTAAATATGAGGTCTTTCTAAAGAGGTAAACTTAAATTAATAACATGTAGAAGCTGTAGCAGTAAAATTCATGCACTTAAAAAATCGTGTTTCTTAGGTATAAACCACTTTGTCCTGCCACTTGGCCCCATTGGAGAGGTGTACCTTCTGAAGGTGTGGAAAAGCTGGTGCAACATCTGGGCTACCAGCCTGATGAGTATAAAATGGGCAGGTGAGCTGTTTTGCCCTTTTACTTTTAGAATTTTCTACTAAACAATTGTCTTTCATTTTTTGACCACACACCCGTTGTATTCAATCTTATTAAAAGGACAAAGATATTTATACGATATGCCAGGACACTTTTTGCCACAGAAGATGCCTTTGAAATCTGCAAACATGAGCTGGGTAAGCAGCAATGAACTCGAGAGACATTTTTCTGAAATATTTATTTTTATTTGAAACTTGTGTCAATTATGTTTTATAGCTACAAAATTACAAGCCAAGTATAAAGGCTACAAAGTCAAAGGAGAGTTTCGAAAACAGAAAGAGGCTGGTAATCAGCAGCATTACTAGATTTAATACTGTTTTTATATAACTAATTTTATTTGAAATACAGTTGAAGTCAGAATTATTAGCCCTCCTGAAATATTAGCCCTTCTGAATAGTCCCCTATGTTTCTGTTTAGCAGAGAGAATATTTTTGGCACTCATTTTTGAACATAATAGTTTAAATAAATGATTTTTTAAAAATCTTTTATATGATGACAGTACATAATATTTTACTTGTGATTTTTCAAGATACTAGTATTCAGCTTAAATTGACATTTAAAGGCTTAACTAAGCTAATTAGGTTAACTGGGCAAGTTAGGGTAATTAGGCAAGTTATTTTATAACGTTGGTTTGTTCTTTAGGCTATCGAAAAAATATATAGCTTAAAGGAGCTAATAATTTTTACCTTAAAATGGTTTTTAAAAATTAAAAAATGCTTTAATTCTAGCCAAAATAAAACAAAAAAGACTTTCTTCAGATGAAAAAATATTATAGAAATATTGTTGAAATTTCCTTGCTCTGTTAAACATCATTTGGGAAATATTTAAAAAAAGAAAAGAAATTCACAGGAGGGCTAATAATTATGACTTCAACTGAATATTATAAAGTATTATGGCAGTCCATTGTAATATTAAATGGTTATAATAGCATGTGTATAAATATAGAATGTGGATATTGTTTTTGTTAACCTTTAGCTACCAAAATTGAAACGTGTTGGAGAGGAGTGCAGGCACGCAAAGAAAGAGACCGAAGAGCCTGGGCTGTAAAAGTCATTAAAAAGTTTGTAATATATTATAAGTATGGATATATTTACACTTCAAGGAGGGGATTTTCTTTTACTTAAAGCAGGGGTGCCCAAATTATTTGTAGTAAGGGCCAAAAGCCAAATATCATTGATAGTCGTGGACCAAAAAGAAATATACTATTTTAAATTAAAGTTGCTATGGGTAATTGTCTTATTCTGTTCATAATGTTAAAAATAAATAGAAAACATCACTTTGAATCGTATTCACTAATGCAGTATAACATTTTTATTTATAATTACAACTCAAATAGTAAACAATAACATTTATAACACAGTGGAGTTCAATGCTGAATACACTAGTCAAGAAGCTGCCTTTGCCTTGATTCGCTCATTGAAGTCTCTGCATCGTCATCCTCTATGCGTCGTATGTACATTTGAAACTGAATCTGATTCATTTACACCATTTAAATTGAAACATTTAATTTCAGATAGCTTTTAGCTTAACAATAAAACAGACAAATAAAAGGATACATTAAATTTGAAATGACAATCTCTAAACCATTCTCAGATGGGATGGAGGGCCAATACAAAGGTTACCAGGGTCCTAGTTTGGGCATCTCTGACTTAAAGTAATAAAAATGTCATCATTGTTTACATACTCTTCACATGTTCCAAAAATTATATGAATTTCTTTTTTCAGTTGAAAACAAAACAAAATATTTTGAGGAATTTTGGTACCTAGACAGTTGACGGTGGCCACTGGTTTTCTATAGATTTTTGGAAGTCAGTGGCTACTGTTAACTGTCTGGTTTCCAATATTCCTTAAATCGATATATATATATATATATATATATATATATATATATATATATATATATATATATATATATGTCTTCAAAAGAAAAAACTCATAGAGGTTTGGAACAACCTGAGCGTGAGTAACTTGTTAAGTTATGTGATGGCTTTCATATTATAACATATTTTTATTTATGCAGGTTTATTAAGGGCTATTTGACACGACGTGAGGCAAAAACCACAGACAACTCTGAATACCTGGCCTTTGTCCGACAGAGCTACTTAAATAGACTGAAAGCCAACTTACCAAAGACCGTTCTGGACAAAACCACATGGCTGACACCTCCACCAGTCATGACAGAGGTTTGCAGAAATTCTCCATTTACTAAAGTCTGTGAAAGCCAACAGGGGCTTTCTTTAACTAACTGATTTGTGAAAACGGTTTTATTTACATTTAACCACATGAATGCGCCGCCCCTAAATGGATATGATTTCAATCTTCACATCCCACACTATATGCACTATAGTGCATATATATGCACTATTATTATTAGAAATGTCAGCTATATATTTAATTCACCATACAAACGATTTATGTAAGCTTCAGATAGGTGACACGGTGGCTCAGTGGTTAGCACTGTCACCCCACAGCAAGAAGGTCGCTGGTTTAAGTCCCAGCTGGGTCAGTTGGTATTTCTGTGTGGAGTTTGCATGTTCTCCCTGTGTTCACGTAGGTTTCGCCCAGGTTCTCCAGGTTTCCCCCACAGTCCAAAGACATGCGGTATAAGTAAATTGAATAAACTAAATTGTCCGTAGTGTAACAGTGTGAATGAGTGTGTATGGATTTTCCCGGTAATGGGTTGTGACTGGAAGGGCATCCGCTGTGTAAAACATGGTGGATAAGTTGGCGGTTCATTCCACTGTGGTGACCCCTTGATGAATGAATGAGGCTACAGGCTTTGTTCCTTACTCATGTTCCAGTAAAGCATCATTATAGGACAGCTTCCATTATAACGTCATTAAAAAACACAGGCTAATAAAACATGTATTTTTTTCGTACAGATATGTGCAAGATATAATGCAAAACTATAAAGAGTTTACGTTAATTTGTGTACAACCTACTTTTCAAAAAACAGTTCCGTTAACAGAGATGGGCTACAGGAGCATAGTGGTTTGAGGGATCAGTTTTATATTCATCTATTTAGCTTCAAACTACTTATTTAAAATGAGTTGAAACGACACAATTCTTAAATTTTCTTTCTGACTATGTTCAATCCACTTAATTGTGTAAAAACGATTAAGTTAACTTAATTTGTGTTGGGACACAGTGTGTTTATGGAGTTTGTTTTATGTAATCCATTAATTATAGAGCTATGACGTCTAGGGATATCTATTGATAAACTGTTTACTCTATTGCCCTGGGGTATTTTTCGGCATCCACATATTTTTTTGGAGCCCACTGTAATGTATTCCTTTATGAATATCATTCTTTCATGACAGCTATTGATTAAAATGTTTACCCTATTGTCCTGGGGTGTCTTTCTGCATCCACATATCTTTTGGAGGCCACTAATTCATTCTCTCATGTGCAGCATTATTTGAAATTGGTAAAGTCTTTGTCACTGTTGTGTCTGTAGACCTCAGAGATTCTGCGAAAGCTGCACACACGCATGATGGTGAGGAAGTACGTGCGGGGAATAACGCCACAGAAAAAAGCACAGGTCACTATCACTGTTGAAACATACTTCCATTTCTTTCAATGTACAATTTCAGCCAATTTAGACATGAGTAAATGCTGTGTTTTTACGCAGATGCAACAAAAAGTAGTAACCAGTGCCATCTTCAAGGGAAAGAAGGACAGCTATCCTTCTAGTATCGCCGTTCCTTTTGTGGACACTAGAATCAGTCAGTATTGTTTATTCCACTTGTGCATTGATTGTTCTGTATATGTCCAGCCCAATCTCACACCGTAAAAAATATTTGTTAATTAACAGTTTCTGTGTTTTGTGAGTCAGTTTCAGTGTTTTCCTGTTTTACGGTTGTGAAGTGCATTATGGGAGCTTGATCTCTGCTCTGTTAAATTTTGATGTTGACAATTCAACTCTACAGTTTAACAAAGTGACTTTTATTGACATTTTACTACTTTGTATAATGTAATGTATAAGAAAAAGCATATAGAGGAATAAGTCTGTAAAATAACAGAAAGTGTACTGGCAGTTTATATGTACAAGGTCTTTTGTACCATAATATACAACAACAACAACAACAACCCAGACAATATATCACTTTAAACCAGGGGTAGGGAACTTATCGCTCGGGAGCCACTTTGACCAAAAACATGGGGCTCTCCAGCTGTCTCTCTTCAATAATAATGTAAAGTTTAAAAAATTATTAGTTTCCTTTTGAAAATACAATAACAATTCCCTTTAAATTGTGTTTTCTACAGCCAAATGAATAAGAACTCCGTTTACAATAAAAAGACGTTTCATCCAATTCGCATATGTGGTTGAACTTGAATAGCGACAACAATAAAGGTCAAGCAAGTTACATATGGTAACCTCACACACAAAAATTCAAGCAGTGCAGAGGCAAAAAAATAAAAACAATTTATAAACTGTCCTTTCTTCATACATTGTGATGCGTCATATTTGTTTATTTTTTTAGTTGATGCATGGACATGAATAAAGATTTTGTTTATAAATAAATAAAGGTGTTGTTACATACACACGCCCCAAACAGCTCTTTAAAAAATGCATTTGATAAAAAAATCTGAAATGGCTCTTTGCTGAAAAAAGGTTCCCGACTCCTGCTTTAAACTATTTAAAATGTTAATAAAAGTCCCTTTTTTAAGGTTAAGGTTCAAGATTAATGTCCCATAATGTAATTCAAAAGCATACATAAATAAATAGGGAAAAATAAAATAAATAAAAAAATGAATCACAAAATACGGAAAACTGCTAATTTATGACCCTGATCTCACGAGGAAACAAAACTATTTTATTTATTTTTATTTTTTTTTGTGTGGCTAATTTGTATGAAAATGTATGATTTTAAAACCAAACCGTCTTTGGGGGAAGAGCAAATCATACTAAATTGTAAAATGAGATTGTACGAATTCATACGAATTAAACATTAAATCAAAAAGTTACAAACTGTCGTGAGATTGTGTTAGATTTATGGATATTTCTTACAGTTTGTGAGTAAACGTGACAATTTTAAAGGGCCCCTATGATGAAAATCATCTTTTGTAAGTTGTTTGGACAGAACTGTGTGTAGGTATAGTGTGTCCACAGTCATGTTGGAGTGATAGAAACACAATAAGTCTCTCTTTTTTAAAAATTTCCTGATGTTAAAACAGGATCCAAATCCCTCCAATTTTTTTATGTTTCGCAACTTGACATGAGTGGGAATGGTGGGCGTGGAGAGCTAGCATTAAAGGCACAAGCCACAAAAACAGCTACATGGTTGTTCAGAGCAGAAAATACAAACTTCTGAAAGGTATAATAAATAATGTGATGGGTGTTTTAAATTGAAACTTTACACACACATTCTGGAGACACAAAAGACGCATCTTAAATCTTGAAAAAGCAGTAAAATTGGTGCCCTTTAAATTATGTCAGAATTCAAATTATGAAATTAATTCATACAATATTTGCCCACCCCTAACCCTACCCCTTATTGCGGGATGAGCAAATCATACTAAAATATGAATGAGATTGTACAAATTAGCCACTTTTCTTATTGCAATTGTCTCATGCTCCGATCTGTTTGCCAGATGAGCAAGACATCAATATGAGGGTTCTTCAAACTATACGGCATGAACGTATCAAGGTAAAGCAGAATCGTTTGTTTGAGGCTCAGTTGTGTTTCATTTTTAGACAGAAAAAGAATAAAACCTCTCTCTATCTTTCTTCAGTACAGTGTTCCTGTGGTGAAGTATGACAGAAATGGATTTAAACCCAGGCAAAGGCAACTTATTCTCACTCAGGCTGCTGCTCATCTGGTAGAAGAGGCGAAGATCAAACAGAGAGTGGACTATGTTTCTCTGAAAGGTGGGTCTGAAACATCCTTTTATCATTTCTCTGTGGCATGCAGCATGCAGTGTTCAAAAAATCTCTTCGTTAAACAGAAATAGGGGGGAAAAATAAACAGGGGGGCTAATAAATCTAATTTCAACTGTATATATGTAGAAACTGCTATGGTCAATATTATTAACCCCCTTATTAGCCCCTACAGTACCAACCACTGTTGTCCAATGCCTTGCCTAGTTAACCTAATTAACTTTAAGCCTTTAAATTGAACTTGAATACTAGTTTCTTGCTAAATAACTGATTCGTGGAAATAACAAAAACATTAGGTATTACAACTGACAGGTTTATTATAGAAATACTGTTTGTTAAACTGCACCTTGAAAAATAATTGTAATATATATTTTAAATATCTATAAATTTATTGTCACCTTATATCAATAAAATCCATCATAGCTAAAGAAATTTATATATATATATATATATATATATATATATATATATATATATATATATATATATATATATATATATACTTTAAAAAAATCAGTTACAATTTATTTTAAGATGTGTGATTATTACACTTTAGTTATACTAATTACTCTTAATTACCGACATGTACCTACACAAGGATTAATGTAATACCCTACCAGACAAAAGTTTGAGGTCGTTTTTTTAAAGAAAATTATTCTGTTCATATTTATAATAATCATTTATCATCATTTATTAAATGTAAATTTTTAATTGTTAAATACTTACTGATTAAATATTTGTTTATTACTTATTGTATGTATTTTCGCATGAAATTGTTAGTCAAGTCATTATTGCTTTAATTACTATTACCATTAATAATAATAATAATAATAATAATAATAGGCGAAGCAGGGGCGCAGTAGGTAGTGCTGTCACCTCACAGCAAGAAGGTCGCTGGTTCGAGCCTCACCTCAGTTGGCGTTTCTGTGTGGAGTTTGCATGTTCTCCCTGCGTTCGCGTGGGTTTCCTCCGGGTGCTCCGGTTTCCCCCACAGTCCAAAGACGTGCGGTACAGGTGAATTGGGTAGGCTAAATTGTCCGTAGTGTAGAAGTGTGTTTGTGTGGATGTACCCAGACATGGGTTGCGGCTGGAAGGGCATCCACTGCTTAAAAACTTGCTGCATAAGTAGGCGGTTCATTCCGCTGTGTCGACCCCGGAATAATAAAGGGACTAAGCTGACAAGAAAATGAATGAATGAATGAATGAATAAATGAATGAATGAATGAATGAATGAATGAATACTACTACTACTAATAATAATAATTAATATTAGAGTGATTTCTGAAGAATCTTGTGACTCTGACTGGGGTAATGAATCTGGAACTTCATCATTAAAATCACTGTAATAAATAATTAAATTAAATTGTAAACTGTATTTTACCAGTTATTTTATAGTGCAATAACATTTCACAATTTTACTATTTGTACTGTATTTTCGATGAAATAAATGCAGCCTTGATGAGCAGGACAACCTCATTTTAAAACATTTAAAAATTCTACTGACCCCAAACTTTTGACCGGTAGATTATATATAAGCTTTTTTTAAACTAAACCCAAACTTCTGAAAGGCAGTGTACCTGCTTTAAAACAGATTTGACAATTAGAGAGATTTAACATGATTTTGTGTTCACAGGTGCTTCTGTCAGTAATCTGGGCGACTCTGTGATGATCCTCCACGTTGCCTTCAATGATCCAAAACAGAAGGTGAACAAACCAGGATTCACAATAGCACTATACTCGCTACGTCGTAGCCAATAGGCTGCATGTCAGCTCCAAACTGTTTCACGGGTGCCACATTACACAATTTCATGCATAATTTGCGAGAACTAAAGTAGTTTCCTTTGTACAAGGGGGACTTGGTGCTTCAGTGTGACCATCTGTTTGAAGCTTTGACTAAGCTGGCGATGATTGCAAACAAGCAGAATAACATCACTGTTGTTCAGGGAAGGTAAATAAATAAACAATAAACACATTTCCAACCTGCGATGTGATGTTTTATTGCTGTGAAACATTAACATCTGATCTTCCCGCAGCATAAAGTTTGAGATCCAGGCGGGAAAACAGAATGCAGTGGACTTCAGCACTGGCCAAGAGCCTATGATTTATAAAGGCCCAAATGGACACCTGATGGTGGTGAGTGATTTAGTTTTGTATTTGTACTTGATTTAATATTATCGTTCCTATTCTTACACTATTTCATTATCAAAGGTGGCTCCACGGATCAAGTCACGATGATCTGAAGGAGGTCAGAAAGTCTGTGTATATTTCATGAGGGAAACCCTTATGGAAGAGGATATCTTTCTTCAACCCCCTATAAGGCAACACACACACATGACCAGTTTGGTATCTTTGCGGGGACTTTTAAAACTGTGAAATATTTATATATTAACCCCTTACAGGGAACATTCTGCATTTTTACATTTTGAAAGGACTTATTTTCTGTATGACGCATACAGTGTTCAACATATATGAGTGCACCCCTCACTAATTTATCTTTTAAATTCATATTTTTAATTGGAAGCTAATATTATATTTGTGCAAATACTGTACATTAGATTAGTCAGTACTGAAGCCAAATCTAGAGCTTATCTTGCAAAATAACTTACGATAATGGTCCAAAAATTAGTACACCCAAATTTAAAAGGTTATAGAAAATATTAAATACAAATTAAAAAAATAAGAAAAATCAAGAGAAAAAAAATTTAAAAATTTAATTGAAATTTTGTAGTTTTTTTTTTTTTTGGCAATATTTTGCTTGACTTTAATTGTATTATCTTTTAATTTCTAAATTTGTTTGTTGACTAGAGAATTATCTTAATAAATATATCTGTTTAATAAATCTGTTTTGTTTAAATCCACCAAAATACATTGCAGGGTTTCTGATGGTTTTACCAAGTTAAATTTAGACATTTTAAAGTCTATTATGAATGAAATTTTAGACTTATACAGGGCTAAATGCTATTTTTTTTTTTCAAAATATCCCAGTTGAAAAAGATTTTTACTTCACCTTTGAAAAAAAAAAAAATCATTATTATAACCAAAGTGATTATAACGTAATAATGCAATTATTATAATACAAAATAAAAAAGGTAGTCTGTTTTCAGTAAAATGAAAATTCAAATATACTTAAATTAAAAAAGAGATTTAAAAAAAATCTAGAAATGTTAAGATATCCTTCAGTTTCATTTGGCTTAGCCCCTTTATTCATCCGAGGTCGCCACAGCGGAATGAACCGCCAACTTATCCAGCATATGTTTTACGTGGCGGATGCCTTTCTAGTCGCTACCCATCACTGGTAAACACATATAATATAAAACCTGTAAGTGCCGTCAGAAATTTCCTTTGGAAATGAGCATTATTTTCAGCCTCCTTTGTTTATGTTGAGTTATTTCAGCTTGAATGCAATGAAAAGAACTAAATCTTTGCCATAAAATGGAAATTACTGAACCTACACACAGGAGCCTGATAAAAATGCTCATTTTAGAAGAAAAATTCTGACGGCATTTAGAGGTTTTTGCATCTAAACTCTTCATACACACTCATTCACACACAAACCCTGTGGACAATTTAGTCTTTGGACTGTGGGAGAAACCGGAGCACTCATAGAAAACCCACGTAAACATGGGGAGAACATGCAAACTCCTTACAAAACTGCCAACTGACCCAGCCGGGTCTCGAACCAGCGTCCTTCTTGTTGTGAGGTGATCGTGCTAAACAACCACCATGATGCCTCTTAAGACTTTTTAAGGCCTAAAAATTATCTCTTGAGATTTAAGACATTTTAAGACTCCTGGAACTAAAACCTGCTTTTTAAGAAATGGATAAAATATTCATTTTCAAAATGGGGTGTACTCAATTACGCTGTGCACTGTATAAGCACAAAGACCTCAATTTATATTCCCATGTAGACAAGTTCCATAAGTCTGAGTGAGTTCAGTAATAAGTCCCCATCGGGATATAAAAACAAGACCACACACACAATCACTAAGAGCTTGTTGTAAAAAATGGAAAAAGAGTAGTAACTAATTTTATTTAAGTGGTTAAAACAACTATTTTAGTTTTCATAAATGCTGCCTGTAGCTTAAACTTTTGACATTTCTTGTTAAGTGTTTTTTTGTTTTGTTGTTAAGCCATATTTATATGATTATTTATAATATATTGTTTATACAAACCTCAGAAATAAAAACAAAGATCCAGTTTCATCTACGAAATTTGTAGAAACCTTTATTCGTGATAACAACATTGTGTATAAATACTTTGTACGTAAAACATTTTTTAAATTTATGTGCACAACTGTACAAACTTCTCTACAGTATTACAGATTTCAGAGTTGTTGTTTTATGTTGAATACACCTTTAATAAAACTAACGAGCGCAAAGATCTGTGATGCTACAGACGCTGCAGCAGGAGGCTTTCTTTATGTTCCTGAACGTCTGGAGCTGCTTTGACGTGGAAGAGTCTCTGATAACGCACTCATACTTGGTGTCCAGTACTCAGTTACAGATATACATCCGAATGCTTCTGACTACATCTCAGTTTCTGCTCTTGTATGGGATCGCTTACAAAACACGTAATTAACTTGATGGAATTTAATACAGTGCAGCGGAAAGGTATTTAAAAAGCGTAATCAGAGTTTACTCTGGTTGTAGACCAAAAAGGGAATAGAAAACTTTATTACTGGTTTTGATCTACAAGTGCTTCCTCATGTACGTGAGAAAACAGCATAACACTATACTGCCACCTAGAGGCCAAACTCATCCAATCAATCTAGCAATTTGAAAAAAATAAAAGTGACAGTTCACACAGAAATGGAAGTTTGCTGTCATTTTACTCATCTTAGACTTATGAAAATGTAGGTGACGACCCCCCCCCCCCCTTATTTTTTTAGTACAAAATTTTTAGCTGAAACCACAGTGGTCTACAACTGCTGAGACTTGAGTCTTGAAATTATTTTCTTGCACAGACCAATTGTTTCACATCAGAGAGCAGGGGTTCTCAAACTCAGTGCTGGAGATTTTAGCTCCAACTTGCCTCAACACAGCTGCAAGGATGTTTCTAGAAAGCCCATAGGTCTCAAACTCAATTCCTGGGGGGCCGCAGCTCTGCAGAATTAGCTGAAACCTTGATCAAACACAGCTGATCCAACGAATAATGGTGTTCATCTTTTGAACACCTTGATTATATGGATCAGATGTGTTTGATAGAGTTGAAGCAAAACTGTGCAGACCTGCAGCCCCCCAGGAACTGAGTTTGAGGAACTATGGCCTAGTAAGAGCTTGATTAGCTAGCGCAGGTGTGTTTGATTGGGGTTGGCGCTAACAGGACTGAAATTGAGAACCGCTGTCACAGAGCCTCAATGGAGCTACAACTATTTAAATACAAAAAAAAGTGTTCATCCAAAAATAATTATTTACTTATAGTCAAATTGTTTCAAACCTACAAGTTTCCTTATTCTGTTAAACACAAAAAACAAATATATGTATAAAAAATACTACAAACTTAACTATTGACTTGCATAGTAGGAAAATCAAATACTATAGAAGTCAATGGTCACAGGTCTCCAGCATTTTTAAAGTAACTTATTTTGTGTTCCACAGAAAAGAAAAGAGAAACAAACACATTTGTGCAAACTGAATGTTGAGTAAATGATATGAAATGTGGATGACAGTTTGTTTTGGGTGAACTCTCTCTGAGAACTACCTTTATTTTTGTTTTGCCTCTTTTTCGACTATTAGCCTATTAGATTTGTTGCTAAAATTGGTCCTTGGTGACTCAAAAATAATATGAATCTCAAAAATGTTAAATTAAAAAAGTCCCCGACAATTTAGGCGGCCTAATGGGGAGTAAATTATAGAAAATGTCAAATTTCAGTTGAATGCATTTTCGCTTTGCCTCTTTTTTGAATATTAGCCTCGACTATTATTGTAGGGGACAACAATTCAACTTTTTAAGATTCATATTACTTTTGAGTCACCAAGGACTAGTTTTAGCAACAAATCTAATAGTCTATATTAGATTTGTTGCAAAAACTGGTCCTTGGTGACTTAAAGGTAATATGAATCTCAAAAATGTTAAATTAAAAAAGTCCCATACAATTTAGGCAGCCTAATGGGGAGTTAATTACAGAAAATGTTAACTTTTGGTTGAATGCATTTTTGTTTTGCCTCTTTTTCGACTATTAGCCTATTAGAGTTGTTGCTAAAACTGGTCATTGGTGACTCAAAAGTAATATGAATCTCAAAAATGTTGATTTAAAAAGGCCCCTACAATTTAGATGGACTAATGGTGAGTAAACTAACAGAAAAAATTACATTTGGTTGAACGTCCAAAAAAAAAAAAAAAAAACGACACTTAAATTATTCTTATAAGGCAACAACATCCTCCTTCATTGAATTCAATGATCAGTGGTCTGTCGAACCACTTTTTCAAAACAGCTTAAAATCAAAACAAAACTCAGCAAGACACTACCAGCTCTGTAACACTGGCTTCAACCCTTCAATTCAAAAGACAAAGCTAACAATAAACTGGGGATAAACTTAGAAAAAGAAGTCTCAAATCAAATTACCATCACGCAATATGCAAAACAAAAACACTCAATAAGCACAGTGTTCACCTATAAGGCACCAGAAACCCTACTGACTTCACTCAGACAGAACAAAAGTTCAATTATTGCTAAATAAACATACAAGGGCTGAGAACTCTATTCTAATATTCAATAGCTGCACGTTCAGCTGATGGACTTGACTTTGGAATTTGCTTTATGAATGGCAAATAGGGCAAAATGCTCAGGGAATGTCATGCAGTAAACCTAACCATCCGCTATGCACTTTTGTTCACATTAACACCATGTCGTATCTTTTTAAAGAGGTTCTCAAAAATGCACAACTGATGAGTGACTTGATTGCCCCGTATGCCATGTTCATGCAGCGTTATTAATACTACTAGCTATTCTGTGAATATCCCTTCATCTCTCTAAGGAAGCAGACTAGGTATAAACATAACTGACTGAGTCCATGTGCAAATCGAGAGGCGTAACTGAAGCGCTGGTAGTTGAAAAGGCACTGAAAAAGCTGAGAAATGGCAGGGTCACTGATGGTGGTGGGTACGGTCATCGGGCCGCTTGATATGGATCCTCCGCACTCGGTCATGGCGCTCTCTCTCTTCATCTTCATCGATGTGGTGGGATCGACCGGCAGCGCCCCCTGTGGCCTCCAGCAGTGCATTGTCTGGTCCGCGTCCGTCTTGAGACTCGTACAGCAAGATGTTGAGGGTCTCTTCATAAATGCGAGCCTCTGGGAATTCAACCTATGATGCAGATGGCATTGAAATAGGTAAGTGGCACTTTTAAGACAACGTTACAATCTTTTAGATGGCAGATTTTCTTTTCAGATCATTAATAAAAACAAGTTTATATGTTGATTATTGAAGGTACATTTTACAAGCGAATAGAAAGAAACAATATTTTCTCTGGATGTAAATGTCTTGCATACATACAACAAATTGAACTGGTAACAAATCTTTTGTCACAATTTTAAAATGTTTCAGCTTGTTTTTACTACAGTCCATTTTGAGGGATGTAAACAACAACAATGGTCCTAACATATTTCCTGTTTAACATTTTTAATTTCCATAGCTTTCAAGAATCCAAAAAGATCCATATATTGATAAATAATGTTATGATAGCAGTTTTAACATTAAGATGTGAGTGAATGGCTTATTGTTAAAATTATGAAATAGTTTGACAACAAGCAGGAAATGTTCATGGGCCAATGACGTCACCACATTAAAATATGTCCAATAGGTTTCAATGAAGTTTAACCCTTTATAGGGCACTCATTGGAGAAACCCTGAAGCATTACTACACTCTAAAAATGACATATGCTGTTTGTTTAAATGACCTATTTAAAAAGACCCCAAACAACACAATTTGAGAATTTTTGGGGGACAACTTAATTCATGTACAATCCAATTAAATTTGCAAAAACGAATAAGATAACTTAATTCTTTCATGTTGTTCCAACACAAATTGATTTGTTTTACATCCAAAAATATTTACAGTGAACAAAACATTTGAATTTTTATGATTTTAAACATCTTATTGTAGTCAACATCAGTGAAGATACCACTAGACTATGGAAAAACTGCTCTCAAATCTAATCTTTTAAAAACACTACAAAAAACGTGAAGTTCTTTTAATTCAATTTTGTTTTCCAGTGATTTTTTTTTAAGTCATGCTTTAAAAATACAGCTGATGATTGACTGGATTATAGCCATCATTCTGTACCTTTGTCTGCTTCTTTTCAGTAGCATAGACTATTGACGTGCAGCAAACCTCTGCAATTTTCCTGCCCTGGCCATAGAACGACCAGCAACAAATCTCATCACCAATCACATCCTTGATGAAAAGCACACGGCCGTTGAACCTCAGTGACAGCTTGTCAAACAGCTCGATATTCTTCAGCATGTTGTCATCAGAATTGCTTTAAAGAGAGAGCAAATCGATCAGGTAAAAGCTTTCTTCCTGAAACCAAGTAAGAGATTTACTTTATTTTACCTTGTATATGAATATTTATTGTTGCTTCTGTTATACAGCAGCTTGACTGTAGGCTGTGAAAACACAGAAAGAAGGTTCAAGATTCTGTGCAGGGTGACAGTGAATAGTATTGAGACTGACATGACTGTGAAGCATTTGTACCTTATTAGCAGTGGCAATGAGCCTCTGTTCTTCCTTAGATGATGTCACCAGGGGAACTTTACAGAATGGCTCATATGCATCTTTGTTCTGAAAATATTTGGGTAAATAAAACGGAGAAACATTTTTTTAAGTACATAATTCTGTCATTCATTCACTCGTGTTACAATTGCTGGAGATAATACATTCATTAGAAAATAAAAAATATTTTATTAGGAATGGCTAATATGAAAAATGTTATATCACAATATAAAGGATCACATATCCTGATAAAGTACTTTTTATATAAATTCCATCAATTAAAAGTTTATATATTGACTACATGGAAAAGGCGAATTTATTTATTTTTTTAACATTTTAATCGATATACTTTTTTCTCACTTTATTTAGAATTTATAGGCAAATGTTTAAGATTGTACAAATATAAAATACATTAAAAGGACAGTTCATCCCAACATTTTAATTCTGTCGTTATTTATTCACAACTTTCAAACATGCGTTCCTTTCTTTTGTTGAACACAAAAGATAAGTTGAAAAATGTTTGAAACTTGTAACCAATGACTTCTATAACATCTTCTTTGTTACTATGGAAGTCAATGGTTCCCAGTTATCAGCTTTCTTCAAAATGTCTTCTTTTGTGTTCAACAATATAAAAAAGAAACACAAAGGGTTGTAGAGTGACTAAACTGTGAGTACATTTCAATTTGATCTCTTTGATGAAAAATAAAATCCTTTTTAAAAACTAATCATACGAGTCTATCATACAATATTGCTAAATAAAATGCAAAATACTGTATTGTAACATGTTGTTATTCGCATTTCTACTTGCAGAGCCAATTCACCATGGTGGGTGTAAGATTGAGGTCATCCAAATGATGAAAGTATTACCATTAACAAGGCATTTTAAATTACATCCAAATAGAGCATAATATGAAATGATAGACTTCATTTTCATAGATCATATTGCAGAGCTCTTTATATTATCACAAATATTATCTCATTGAAAATTTGACATGTGATCATAATTAGCAAAAACAAGCATGCTATAGAGTGTCCTTATTTATGTCTTTGGCCTCTGTTGTGTTTATATTTTATTCAAGCTACACCAAAGTTCATTTGTAAGTGTACTGAGACACATCTTTTCAGGAGTCATGCTTATATAGAGTGCACCAAGATTTGGATGGCAGCATTCACACAGTGAACCATTCCAGAATTAGTTTTAAGCAAACTAAACAATCAAGTGTGAACCAACCTAAAGGTTTTGTTTAAGATACAGTGTTTCCTCTAGGATTTTTTCCAGCTGTGACAGCAGGCCTTTTTTTTTTTTTACACAGATCTACTAACTACCTGTGGCGTTATTATTTCAGTGACAAATGTCGTGAGCGCAGCGTTAGAAGTCGGGATCACATTTATGTAATAGCCTACGAGCATGCGAATCTCTGTGCTTGCGAGCCGATTTCCTCTGTTCGTGCACAAAACTTCTTGCACGTCCCCTCAAATATAAGATGCTTCAAGAGCGCGTAGATCTTCATGTGTGCTCTCAAGCAAACACTGCTGGGAGCGATTTAGTGCGTTTATGTAACGAGTATGTCTCCAGCATTTATTAGATTTGCTAGGAATATTTATGAATGTATCCATTAGACCTACAGAGTAGCATTAATGCATCCTGAAGTAAAGTAAAACGGCTAAACGTCGTGTTTGCTAGCCTCACGCATCACGCACCTGTCAGTCAGTCAGTCAGTCAGCACGTCACCTTAAAGGGTAAATAAATGACGCAAAGCACTACTACTGTTACAGAAAAGTTTACGCTATTATAATTCACTTATCCTTTAATACATTTTGGTGCGATTATTACCCGTTATTAAAAAAATAAAATGTCTTGAATGAGAAGCTGTAATGTAGCCGTGGCGGGATGAATTTTGGCATGGCGCACTGCCACGGAAGAATGAATGTAGCGGAAACCATGAGATAAACAAACAACTTTGGAAAGTTTAAATGAGTTGTGGGTTAGCAAATTTAAAGTCAACTTTCATTTTTGTTGTGTGTACTCTACCTGCAATGCTGCTTGACACTCATCTACCAGGCCCTGCACTAGGTAATACTTTGCCTCTGCCAGCAACTCCTCAGTTTCCCTCCGGCTCTCAGGTAAGGGGACGACTCCATCTCTCAGGTAATTCAGGATGGTCCCAAAGTGCTTCCCACACCTGTCAATCAGAATCCAGCCTAGAGGAAGATTAGATGTAGAAAGTGTGACCAGGATGTTGCAGAAGCACACATTTGGTTCATTAAACACGTTTTTTCAGGAGCTATAACAGTTCACCTACCTTCGCTATCAGTGAGGACCTCCATACGGCCACTGAACATGGCCTTTAGCATGGTGTCCTGCTTGGTCAGGGTCTGCATGGTGGTGTAATACAGCGCTCCACCGACATTCAGCTTCACATATTTGGAACTGGGACTGGACCCCTTAAAAGAGGTGGTCCGTGTTGTAGCTGCCGGCACAGCCGAGCTCACCACACTTTCTCCTGACATCTCTTCCTGGAATCAGACAGAGGTGGGAACGGTGACTAGAAGGTTTGGAATAATACAGGCCATACATAAACTATAGAATATACGGCTTTTCTCAGGAAATCAATGACGCATTGATCTGACAACAGATTATTCTTTAAAGCATACCAGTCAACCCTCCCGTTTTTCCAAGGATTCTCCCGTATTTTACACTTCTATCCCACTATCATTCCATAAAGGTATTTTTCCCATATTTCTCCCTTTTTTTCAATCTTTCTATGAAGGATGGCAATAAACATTTAATAGCCAATCCTCCTTTTACACAACCCATACCACTGAACCACCAGGGGACACCCCTTGCTCTTAAATGTCAATCTGTTTTGTGCTTTTATTTTATTTAGGCATGAAAACACTTTGAAATAAATATAAAAATGGCAGGATTCCCTTCCTTTCCATTACAGGTGCCGTCACCCCTCCTATGCAGTCCTCAAAACAAGACTGTCAGACGATAAATAGACACTGTTCCTTAAACGGATTCTGTACTATTTAAAGCAAAAGTTGACACTGGGTATAGGGTGCATGTTTGAACATACATATACACATATAATAATAATAACATCTCTAAACGTGTCGATCTTGGCTGTTTTTTTTTTTTTAAACACAACAAATTTTGTACTTAACGAGCATTCAAAGTTAGGAAAGCAGTCGAATATATAGTATATATCTCATTATAGTTCTGTGCATTTTTAAAGTGACACCTCTGTTATTTAATGTGATCCATCTAAACGATACATTTATTCGCTGCACATTAATCAGAATGTTTAAGACAAACAGTGAGGAAATGAGATTTAATAACTTGATTCAAATTGCAGCTTTTTCTAATGCATCCTATTTACTTTATCCTTTGTAAATAATAACGTTCATAACGTTACCACTCCCTATATATTTCAGTATAACACAGTAACTAACATTGTAACAGTAACATCATTGTTTGTAAAACATTACAATTGTAAAACAATAATGACAACAGCTCTCACCGAATGAGAAACCCAGTCCGACGCACAGTTGCGATTAATTTAATGACGTCACGTTAAAATATGCTGGGATGCTTTTGTATAAACACAGGGACTCGAGTAATTGTACTTTGTATGTGTACATGATTCATAATCGAATATGGAGAGAAAATCGTGTAATTTAAAATGACACCGTAAAAAGATGACTAAAAGAGCTAACGTTAAACTAGCACACCAGCTTGTTCTCTTTTCTCATGAAACAAAAACGAAATTACTACGAAATGGCTAAAAACTAAACTCCGAAATGATGAGGAATGGAAAAATGTGTCAACAGAAGCGAGTAAACATTGAGAAACATGAGAAAAATGTCAGTATTTACCATAGAAATTCCCCGATTCTTTCGGGCCTCCTGAAACGGGACTGGATTAGATCACTTCCGGTCGCAACCCCGACTCGTGAACGAGGCTGCAGGTCACGCGCTTAGAGGCTACTCAGGCAAATGCGAGATCGCGCATTTCATTAGAATACAGCATAGATATATATAACCCTAATGTCCTTTAATTTTTTAAATTCCTGTGATTGTAACTACACATTTAGTTGTAAAAAATATATTTCTGCATTTTATATAAATACATGTATTTTAAGAGGTAATATCTCAATAATTTACCTGTATTTCATGTAAACGGTTCTGCGATGGTCACAAATCACATACCATAGCTAACTGTTTAAGTGCTTTGATTTTGTTGGTCTAACGGTATTATTGTTCAGGTTGTTGTTATTATTATTATTTATTTAACAATGTTATCAATTCGTTAATTGTGTTCATCCACTCACGAGCTCCCTACTGATCTCTTCCAACATTCACAGTTTCTGTTTTTCTCTTTGAGGTCAAAGTTAATTAAAAGCAATGAAAAAGTCGTGTTATTAAGATACATATTCTAAATTATACTAACTCTATTACAATCTAATTGTTAACCATTAACGGTCTATTTTTATTTTAATAGGTGGTAAATGTGTATTCCCCTATGATATATAATGTTTATTTGACCCGAAGACATACTGTATCACAAATAGTTCCGCTTAGTGGAATATCCCAGCTCCCTGCAATTCTAAACCTCGGGTTGTTCATTAAAATACGTAATATAGTATCGTGTCAATAACGAAATAACTTAAATGTATTACGACCAATTTAATTTGTATATATTCAATATTTATTTAATATGTATTGTGTGAATGTGGATTGTCGTAACAAAAAAAATGTTCCGTCGGAAGGTTTACGAGGTTACACCGTTAATGGATTAGAGCTGCGGTGTCTGGGTCGCTCTTTTGTTTACATCAGTTTTCCTTTTATTCTCAAACGCTCAGGTAAATGAAACATCTGTGAAAACCTTTAATACTTTCTTCGCTTTTCATCTGAAACACGTTTATTAGGTGACAACATTTCCACAGCGTTGCCAGCTCGTTGGATTTTTCAACTGTGTTTGTGTTTGCTAGCAGGAAAGCTAGTGTGAATGTTATGATCCCCTTCGGTTTGTCTAATTGACTTGAACATATTGTTGTTGAAATATTCTGCTAATTTAAACTTGCTAACATATTTAATGTTCATGTTGTTTCCGTAGAGTGCTCGTTTTGTCGTGTAATCAAGTTGTCACCTCTGTTATGAGTAAATGTAAAGAGCTCTATTCTGGTTTGGAGTGATAATGAGGTCAGATATATTTGTTTTTATTTCACTTTCTGCTTTGTGATTTGTTGGTGTGTCTAAAGCTGATGTATTTGATCAATACGCCCCATACTTTTCATCCTCAGAATAATTGTACTAATCAGATTAGGATAAATGTAATACTGCAGCTCACTTATTGAGGTAAAGTTGGTTTTATATTCACACCTTCGAGATTTCTCCTTAATAATGTAATTTTAGAAAAATATTCTTTGCAAATTCTAAATAGGGAAATCATATTAGTACCCAATAACTATCAAAACACAACATTGTTCACAGTCAATTAAATAGGGCTAATGTTGTCTTAAAGTCATTCTTGCATGCAATTTCAGACCGGACATTGTCACAAGTTATCAATGACTGAATGTGCAAATATAAAACCAACTTTACCCTAATAGCTCACTAATGTGTCTAAATAAGTGGATATAGGCATGGGCTAGTGTGAGATTCAAACGGTATGAAGATATGGATAAAAACATCAAAGTTTTACGGTATCATGATATTGTGATTGTTAAATGTCTGGGTTAAAAACAGCAACATAGCCCCACCCCCATATTAAACACAATTCATTTTTATTTTAAGAAACATTTAAAATATTTTGGAATATTAAACATGTCAGACTAAAAGAGATGCTCCGATCAGGATTTTTGCAGCTGATACAGAGTACCGATACCTTGCATTGGTGATTGGTCCATACCGAGTACCAGTTCTGATACTTCAAGGTTCATATAACTGCACCATTGCATAAAGCACCTTTTCCATCCAAGTGTGATATTAAGGTGGAGCTTCTCCTAACCTAAGAGAACCTAAATAATCCCTTAAGCTTGTCTCTTATAACAATTTAGTGTGGACACGTCTACATGATCAGAAGCAGCTTTACGAAAAATAGTACATAACAGATTTGTGAGATAAAAAATGCACACCTATAAATCCATTACTTCTTTACTAAAACAAAGCAGGTCTATTCTGCTTGTTGCTATAAATATATTACAAGAAGCAAATTTTTAAGTGTTTGTATTTCTTTAATATTTTCAGCCAGGTTTTAATGAACTTGCAATATTTCGAGTACCAATGAAGTCATGAAATGTGATTATCGGCCGATACCAATGTCCGGCCATTGACAATTAATCTGAGCATTTCTACAGACAAAGTAATTAAAATAAATTATTGACTTCTGCTGTCTTCATTATTTTTAAAAACACAGATGTCTTTACAACTTGAAAATGCATCTTTATATCTTCTTTCTTTTCTTTGGATATAAGGTTATAACCCCTGCACTGTTTAGGTCTATACTTGGTAGTTGGTGCATATGTTTTCTGAATCGTGGGCTGACCATTAACTTTTAATGCAGAAGGTTGTTTTCTGCTGGAGATACTTTTGCCCTAAAAAAGTCATACAATTAAAAAAAAAAAACTTATTAATACTGTAGGAACAGAAATCCTTAAAACCTTGACAAGCCAAGGTAAACATTGAAACCGGTTATCGTCCCATGCCTAAATGGATAATTTGTGCTGTCAATAGTCTCAATTTCATTCATAAATAAGATATCTCTAAAACAATTACTCTTCTGTTCTGTAGAGTCTGTCGGACCTCCAGTAAAACATGTGTGAATATGTGATGGTATTCATGTGACCTGTGGAAGCAAAAGGGAAAGTCAAATAAGGGCAAGGTAATTGTATGTTTTTAGATAAGCTAGAATTCTTTAAATTTGCAAATGAGATGCATTCGTTTTATTTTAATTGTATTATATAAATCAATTTAAATTACTCTTATGTACTTGGATGTATAGCCTCTAACTTTGTTTCTGCTCTGAAGTGTTGTTTAGAGTTTTGTTCTTAGCCGTCATGCTTTAATGTTTAATCCACAGTTTGGAGTGAAAACATGTTCACCGCCACCCAAACATCCAAAACCCAGTTCCTGGATAAAGCCAGGGTAGCACGGGAGGAAAGAAAAGGTCATAAGGAAAAAGAAAGAGCTGCCACACAAATCCAGGCTCTGGTCAGAAGGTTTCTCTGCCGCTGCAGGCTGCAAAAAGAAATCAGGTTAGTGCCAAAGTCAGCTGTTCTTTATGATATTTAAAGCTCTCTAGAGACAGTAATATATTATTGCACATGTAATTAAATGAGGATAATTAAATGTGAAAACAGTGTGTTTTTTTTATTCGGTTTGCTTGTTGTTTTCAACATAATAATGTAAACAGAATTGCATTGTGTTTTATTCATACTTTGAAATAAGCTTCATTGTAACCACTGATCTCTAATAGAGGACATTCTATATGGATCAGTGCTTGTAACACTTTACAAAAAGATTTTATTTGTTAACATTAGTTAACTGCCTTAGTAAATGCTATCAGCTAATTTGAACCATTTGCAAAATTTAACAGATGATCAAATGCTGTAAAAAATATTATTGTTACTTTATGTTAGCTTATACTTTGTCATGTTAAATTGAACTTATTGTTAAGTGTTACCGCTTGTTATTAGGGACAGAGCACCTACGCTGCGTAGGCCATATTGGAATTGCTCTGTTTCTTCTTCTCTAGAATGAATTTTTGAGGTTCTAAACATGCTCGAAAACTCACAAAACTTTGCACACACGGCAGAAGTGGTGAAAATTTATGTTTGTTATGGGTTTCAAAAGTGGGTTTGGCAAAATGGCTTGACAGCACCACCTATGCACTTTTGACGGAGTGGCCCCGAGTCATGCATCATGCACATAGACAAAAATTGGCGGCTTCGAAAACTTGTTTCACCACGAAACATATATTACTCAGGCATGGATTGTCCGATCAGCCTCAGTACACACGTTTGATAACAGTCCTGACCTGAACATGTTTACATGCTAATATCCAGTAACATTTGTAGCACCACCTGCCGGGCAACAGGAAATTATATGTTTTACAGTGTAACAAACTCCTAGAAATTATATCAGATCAAATCCGTGTTCCATTAGTTTAATCCAAAGACTTTTGTGACATGAAATTGTAAAGATCTAGAGTTTTCGCCAAAGGGCATGTACGTGGCAGACTGACAAAGTTCAGTGTTTTGTCATAGAGGAGAAAGTACTTGTAACACAGCTACACAATGTCTGATCTGCCTGAAAATTCACATTCGATGAAATTGCACCCCTGAGGACATCGACATCCCAATATTTAGTTACAGTCATTTGTCAGGATTTTTTATACTCATGAGCTAAAATTCTTATTGTCTACTGTTCTCTGTCATCCTAAGGCCACAGGGTGGCGATGAACCTGGGTGCAAGGTTTCTTTCATCGCTGCTTGCAGCTTTAATTTATATTTATTTTTCTTATTCATTTTTAAGTAGCGCTTAATTTAATTGTTGGTGATTGGGATTTTATTCTCTGTGTATCCTGACAAAGTTTTTTTTTTCTGTTTTAGGAAAGAGGTCGATGACTTCATTGCAGTGAGCGATGCCGGTCCTACAAAAAGAAATGCATTATCCATCTTTAAAATTGCTAGAAAGTTGTTATTTATATTGAGCAAGGATGATAAGTTGGTAAGCATCACATGATGTTACAATTTTTTAATGTCTAGTAAATTGATTTACTAAATTTTTGTACACTTTTTATTATATTGTGTAATATTAATGATGGTTTGTTTTTCATCTTGCACAGAGGTTTGAGAAGTTGTGCAGAATCATATTGAATAGCATGGATGTTGAGAATGAACCTAAAGTGAGTGAGACCAATGAGTGAAACTGACATCTTTTATTATATCTTATATTGCATTATAATATCTTATATTGCATTAGAGCAATTCCAGCGATATGGATATGACATTTGCAGTAAAACTGAAACCATAAACTCGCATTGAAAGTATATGTTAACAATATATTGAAACATCTGTTAATATTTTATAAAACTACAGACAACAGAGTTAAGGGATCAGAAAAATATAAATCCGTAACATATTTTAGATTTTATAAATGGAAAATAAACATGGGACCAAAAAAGTATGCAATTTTTGAAATATAAAACGTACTTTGTAGAAATTCTGTGAATTAAACTGCATAACCCTTATCTGTGTTATGGATATGACAGATGTGAAACTGGCACTTGGATGACTTTGGTATATCAAATATAATTGTTTGAAAACTTTGACAGACATTTTTGAGTATTTTTGCAGTGCTGTAAAATACAAGCCTACACAACCTAGATATAGTTTTGCTATTTATTTATTTTTTTATTTTTTTCATGGCAAGATTGAAATTTGCATGGAATTGCTCATTAGTTCCACGTTTTTGTGTTATTGTGACAAGCTGTTTCTTTTCTAGGTGTGGTATGTGTCTCTGGCTCTTTCGAAAGATCTCACCATCCTCTGGCTAAAACAAATCAAAGACGTTCTTTGGGTCTCATGTGAATTTCTGAAAAAACTAAAGGTATTTCCTAATTAAAATGTATTGGATTTTAACCTGTTTTTATATAACAAATGACTTATTTCAGGGGCTTAAGTAGAATTAAAAAACATGTTATGCATATTAGCACATATATTATTTAAATAAACATAACTTGTTCTTTGAATAGTAGAGTAAAAAATTGGAAAAACCTTTTATAGCAATATTCTAATAATGAACCTCCAGATGCAGTCAAAACAGAAGTTCTGATCTTAGTAACCCACGTAAATTTAGAAGTCAGAGCAAAAATGATATCAGTGAGAAAACAGCAGTTAAGAAAGCATCTGATTATAGCAATACTGATATGTTTGCGTAAGCTGTGCAATTCACCTGCAACATGCCATCAGCCGGGCTAATTAAAAATACACTATTAAGTTTGATAATGCTGTACAGAATAGCTATTTAGGCATTAAAAATTCACACTGTAAGCATTTATTTCATGTGTCACAGAACATAAGTAATTTTCTTGAGTGTGCATGCAAGCATGGCAAAATTTTGACTTTCCTTTCAAAAATGTAACAAGTAATCCACATATAAACCAGCCTGTAGGCTTTGATAGACAGCATAGAAAGGGCAGCTTTTTTAGGCTTTTTTACAAACACATCACACATTGACAACTTAATAGTAATAACAAATAAATAATAAATGAGATTCTTTAGTTCTGAATCTGTTCATACAACCCAGAATGTGCTTCTTGTTGAATTCTTACTTCCTGTTTTCCTTTTCTCTCACCAGCCTGACATTCTGCAAGATAACAAATTGGTGACACTGTACTTGACAATGTTGATTACCTTCACCGACACATCGACATGGAAAATCATCCGAGGGAAGGGTTCGTATCACATGTAATCGGAGATGGTGATTTACAGGTTAAAATGCATAGAGCCTACTTGAATTTCTTGTCTTTCTTTTCTGAAGGAGAAGCCCTTAAGCCTGCTTTAAACAGGATTTGTGAGAACATCATGGGACATCTAAATCAAAAGGGCTTCTACTCCGTTCTTCAGGTACTGTTTATCCAGACAGCCAGTCTTATTTTTAGCACAGAATAGGCATGGGCCGGTATATGATTCTGCAGTATGATAACCTTGGATAAAAATATCATGGTATTACAAGATGGTGATTACTACTTTAAAATATATTCTTTTTAAATGTCTGGGTAAAAAAACAAAAACAAATTTCCCCTTTGAACGTGATATATTTTATTTTGAGAGACGTTTAAAATATTTTGGAGCAGTAAACATGTCAGGCTAAATAATTAAAATGAATCATTGACTTATCTTGTCTTCATTTGTTTCAAAAACACAGATTTCTTTATAATTTAAAACAGCATCTTTGGATATATTTTTTGCTGGATATACTCTTTTCCTAAAAAAACTAAAAGTAAAAAATATATACATACACCGTAGGAATGGTACAGCAGAAAATGTTGGTGGTTTTAAAACCTTGATTTTTTCCAATCCACGGTATACCTTAAAAACGGTTATCATCCAATACCTACTACAGTCTGTCAGTACTCAATATGATTTATCTTTGACATGTGGTTTGCATTCAATGAGGCTTTTCTCTGTTAATAATGGTAATACTCGGATACAAAACTATGGATCACTGAGAAACTTTCAGTGCTTTTGCACTTAAGGCTCTATTTTGATATATTGTTACTGCCTAAAATGACTGTTTTTAATATATTTCATAATGTAACTTTGACTGAATTTAGGCTCCAGAGTTCTGATGACTCTTGTAGTTTTCTATTATTCTTTAGAAATTGTTCTTTCAATTTAATCCTTAATAAATATATATTTTTTATTATTGACAACAGCTTCTTTATATTTTTGTGGAAACAACAATTTTATTATGCTAAGAAAACAGCGGGGTGGCATGGGAACTCAGTGGTTATCACTGTCTCCAAAGTAAGAAGGTCGCTGGTTCGAGTCCCAGCTGGGCCAGTTGGTGTTTCTGTGTGGATTTTGCATGTTCGCCCTATGTTAGTGTGGGTTACCTCCGAGTGCACCGGTTTCCCCCTAGTCCTAGTGCGGTATAAGTGAATTGAATGAAATAAAATGGCTGTAGTGTATGTGTGTATGGGTGTTTCCCAATACTGGGTTGCGGCTGGAAGGGCATCCACTACATAAAACATATGCTGGAATAGTTGGTGGTTCATTCTGCTGTGGCGATTCCTTGAAATAGAGACCAAGCCGAAGGAGATGAATTAATTTATTTGAAACAGAAATCCATTGCAACATTTGTAAAAATTGTTTTTTAAAACAATTTCCTGCATTGTTTTTTTTTTTTGAAGAAAATTGCTAATTTCATTACTGACCCCAACATTTTGAATGACAATTAATTTAAAGTATTTTGAACTATAAGGATTTTTAGCTGATCGAAAGCACTAGTTTGAACCAGACTTACTAGAATTAAGTTTGAGCTTTGAACACTCCACATAATAAGCTTATATCCTTTTTTGCAGATTCTACTCACAAATGGATTGGCAAGATCCAGACCTTCTCTTTCCAAAGGAACCCTCACGGCCATTTTTACGCTGTCACTCAGGTCTGTTGCCATGAGAACTGGCTTTTCTCCCAGAGACGTCTCACCGTCTGATTACATCAGTAGCTCTATTTCTGTGAAGTGGCCGATAATGTGATGTGCTTTTTGTCCTGGTGTGTTTCAGGCCTGTTATCGCTGCACATTTCTCTGACAACCTGCTGAGGTCTTTCCTCCTGCACGTCATGTCTGTTCCAGCGTTCATCTCGCACCTCAACACACTCACTCCAGATGTAAGAGACGTCACATCTGGATGAATGATAATAATCTGCAAAAAAAAACTCATTTGCATACACATGTTAAAGTCAAGATATTTGTTTTGAGAAAATAATTTAACTTGTTTGAGTTTGTGTCCTTTCCAGTGCATGATCACCATCCAGACCCATGACCTTTTTCGCAAGTTTGTCTTGTTTTTAAGCCGAGAGGAGCAGTGTTTGGATATCTGTGTCTGTCTGGAGGGAAGCCACACTCTGTGCTTGCTGGGTAAGCATCTGTGCTTTATCAGGGTGTCCATGTGGTCTTTAAATGTCTTAAATAAAAAAAAGTCTTAAAGTTTTTGTAATATTGTTTTTGCTCTTAAATCATTTTAAACATGTCTTAATTTTCCTTTGTTTTTCTAAAGCTACCCAATCAATCCAACAAATAATCAATTACCAACAATACATCTCAATAAAACTTTTAGCCAAACTCCATAACTAATATTATTACAGTCTAATGTGCATGCATTTAGTTTATTAAAGGTGCTGTATGTAAGTTTTTGACTCTTCTAAAGCATAAAAATACCATAATATGTTGGCAGATGTTTAGGAAACATGCTTAGTGAACATATTTGTTTATCTGAAAAACAATGCTGAAGTCAGGTATTCTGCTTTGAAAATGTGTTTTCCATGCCAGAACTTTGTCTTTGGTTTGCTTTTTTTAACCCGCTCAATGCCAGTTAAGCCATTTTTTTAGCACCCTGGGTTGCCTTCATGGAAAACCACTTAATTCATATAGTCAGGAAGGCTCTCAAAGTATGCATCCGAGACCGAAATGCGACCTCTGTTGAACAGTAACAGTCTCTGAAATGAGACGCAGATTCAGAGTTCCACACGAGGTGATTATTAATTAGCAAATAATGTAAAAATTAAGAATGCAGGAATTTGGTGAGCAGGTTACATTATAACCCCCTGTCCTAACAACACGCTACATGAAGACATTTGCAGTAATGAGCAATTTGGCTGTTTGCACCAGATGAAAAAGGACAGAAATGTTAATACAATCATTCAGAAGCACAGAATAGTGCATTCACTCACCAAATGGTAAGGTTTATAATCTAATTAATACATATTAAACCTCTTTAATATTATTCAGTGCATGTTGAATCACTGAATTGTTGGTTTGCATTATTTTACAGTTCTAAGGTTCAATTTCAAACATTTTAATTTATTTTCAAGATCTGAGGTAAAGTATCTGTAGTAGTATGGCAATAATGTCATGTAAAATGGCATTCAAACTCACATTATTTGCTTTAACACTGAATAAAGCACATGAGGTGTACCTGAGGAGATCAGTTTCATTTTATCCTGTTGTACAGCTGAAATTACTTTCTAATATTTCAATTTCAGGTGTTGGTTAGAACAAAAACTCCTTTTATTATGGAAAATATTCCCTCTATCGTGTGCTGCTGCTTTTATTTAGAACATGGTTTAAATCAGCCTTTAGGCACCTACGTAGTTGGTGATCACCTACACCTCCCTCACCCTAAACCCAACTGTAGCATAAGTGTTACCTTAGTTACCAACTGTAGCATGAGCGTTACCTTAGTGTGCGGTACAAGGTCCGCTGCGTAGTTGACAATCGCCTACATCATAAAGCTGAGGGCTGCAGCGAAGACATCTTGCCTCAATCTGCTTTTGTTTTGATCCAGGAATGCAATACCTAGTTCAACCACTAGGTGTGAAACTTACATACTGCACTTTTATTTTTTCTTAATTACATTGAAAAACATTTGTATGTATACAACTAGTCTGCTTGTTTTGACACGTCGTTTTAAACGTATAGCTAAAAAAGTACTATTTATAGCTAGTTTTGAATGGCTCAAGTAAAAATACTTTTTTCTTCTGCTGTGTGATTTAAAAAAAATCCTTAACATTTAGGCCTATACATGTCTGAAGTTGATGGTCTTAAAAAGTCTTAAATTACACTAGGAAACCTGCAGAAACCTTATTTATGAACACACTACATGAACGGTGTATTAAATTTGGAGAGCTATGGTTGGACAGATGAAAACAGATCTAAATTACTAATAATACTTTGACTTTTCTGGGTTGAAATTGACAGATGACTCATTTTCTAGAAAATAAAATGCTTGCTCAGCTGCACCACTTTTATTCCTTGTTTATATTTCCTAGAACTGTAATTATCTGATCAGCTTCTTTTGTGTTTTCAGGAAACCTCATTCAGCTCGGATACTTTAATGTGAAAGTTCTAGAACAGGAAGCAGGTCACTTTGTCAAGGATCTTACAGATATGTTGTCATACTGTCAGAGATATGTGTCTCAGAAGAAATCCAATCTCACACATTGGCACCCAGTGTTGGGCTGGTTCTCCCAGACTGTTGATTATGGGTATGTTAATATGTTGGCAAAATACAGCAACTGATTATCCTTTCTGGATATCTCTGTTGGTGCTTCCTTTTAAGTCGTCTTTCACTTTCTCTCTCTTGTTTTCTCTCTCTCTTCTTTGTTTCTCCAGGCTTAATGAATCTATGCCATTGGTAACAAAGCAGCTGCAGTGTCTGTGGGGAGTTCCAGTGATCTGCACTCTGTTCTGTGATGTTCTCAGCAAAAAGCTTGAAACTCAAGACCCCACACCCCCACCAGCTCCTCAGCCAAGCTCATTGCAGAATAACCTGCCCGTCAAAAGTGAGAGACACATAGTTTCCTAAACATTTCTACTTTTAAAGGACAAAAATTAATTTTGTAGATGATTAAACATGGACTTTGTGTCTATTGTTTTACACTAAATGCACTCAAGAATGTAGGCTCAGTATTATATAACCCTTTAAGTAAATTTATCCTATTTCTGACTACTTGTTTTGGATTAAAGAGTTAGTTCATCTAAAAATGAAATTCTGTTATTGATTACTCAATCTCATGTTGTTCCCATGAGACCTTTGTTCATCTTCAGAACACAAAATTAAGACATTTTAGATGAAATCTGTAAGCTCCCTCATCCTCCATAGACAGCAATGATCCCAACATAAAAAAAAGTACATTCTTGAAGCTGACCATATGCCTTAAATTGTTTAAATGGAGTATTATAAAGCTACACTAATACTTCTGTTTGCACATAAAATAAAAAATAACAACTTTGTTCAACAATTTCTTCTCCTCCATGTCACTTACAGAATATCATTTTTTGAGTTTATTAAATTCTTTTTTATGTTAGTTGCATAAAACAGTGGTGCTCAATCAAAGGAGTTGGGAGCCTCTTGGTTGATTGAATAAACTCAAAAAATCAATTACCACAGCCGAATCAGCCTGCAGTCCAAGACTGGTTACTCACTAAAACTAAGCAGGGCTGCACCTGGTCAGTAACTAGGTGGGAGACCACATGGAAAAACCAGGTTGCTGTTTGGAAGTAGTCTTAGTGAGGCCAGCAGGGGGTGTTCAACCTGTGGTCTGTGTGTGTCCTAATGCCCCAGTAAAGTGAAGTTAATGCTATACTTTCAGCGAGCGCCATCTTTCGCATGAGACGTTAAACCGAGTTTCCGACTCTCTGTGGTCAATAAAAAATCCCATGGCACTTCTTGTAAAGAGTAGGCATGTAACATAACTGTTGCATGGTTGTGGTACATTGATTTATTTTACTACAACTGTCTATTAAGTTAAAGATTTGATACTGATTAGAACTTGGTGATGACGTCTTAATATTCTGGGAAGGTCCTTAAAAAGTCTTAAAAAGGTATGGAAATTTCCTTTAGGATTCCTGCATATACCCTGATATAGCATGAAGCTAATTTGCAGGCCTCCTCCCTGGTTAGGCTATCACATAAAAAAAATAAAATAAATAATAATAATAAAAAATAAAAAAATAAATAAATCCATTATATAGGATGCTTTTTTTTTATTCGGTTTGCAAAAATCAACAAATAAAATGTTTTTTTTTTTTTTTTTAATCTTTAAAAATCACATAGTGAATGCTTAGCAGGACTGGCTGTATTTTTTCACAGTATGGTCTGGACTAAATGAATCAAGAGAACTGAACTTTAAGTTTGGACACATTTTTAGTATTTCAGTTTTCCTCAAGGAATAAATGTGAACAGAACAAATAAAACAGTAGTGTGCTACTCTGAATTTGTCCTGATTTCAATGAGGAACTTTTGTTGAACTCCCTGCACGATTAGATCTGTTCAAGCGAGCATTCCAGAAATCTGCTTCTGTGCGGAACATCCTGAAGCCGGTCGGGGGGAAGCGTGTGGACTCTGCTGAGGTCCAGAAGGTGTGTAGTATCTGTGTGCTGTATCAGACGGCCCTCACCACACTCACACAAATCCGTCTGCAGATTCTCACAGGTACGTGCTTTTCTTATTTACATTTAAATCATGCACATTCAAACATTTTAGTTTAACCTCTTTTTATTGCATTTTGTCTGAGCTTATAGTTCATACTATTGTTTCAGCAGTTCATCTCACCACATTTTAATATTCTTGATTTATTTTGCACATTTGCAGAATAATAGTTGTTTGTGGGATAGAATAATTATTTTATATCATAATAACTTTGAATAATATTGTAGTTAATCTGGACTCAACAGTTTCCAATTTAAACTCTGTTTGCAGGACTGACATATCTGGATGAATTGCTGCCTAAGCTGTGGGCATTTATCTGTGAGCTCGGCCCTCAGGGGGGACTCCGACTCTTCCTGGAGTGTCTCAATAATGACACGGAGGAATCCAAACAGCTCCTGGCCATGCTGATGCTCTTCTGTGACTGCTCTAGACACCTCATCACGTAAGAATTGTGTAGTTTACTGTTCAAAAGAGATGTGGAATATGCATAATCTTAGACTCTGTCCCAATAATGTATTTTTGATATATAATAATTAATTTTGATATAAAATTATGTATGTATTAAAACATATGCTTTTTGTTAAAAAAATTCCTAATAATGACAAAAAAATAATAATCAGTGCAGCCATGTTGCTGGTGTATTCAAGGGCTATCTACCCCTTCCCCTTAGCCCTATGCCTTCAAACTAAAGAAAATTGAGACACCCCTTCCCCTTCACATGAACATTCTAAATCAGAGATGCCCAGCCTAGGGCCCACAGGCCAAAGTTGGCCCATGGTAACCTTTGATTTTGCCTGCCATCTAATCTGAGAAGAGAGGGACAATGATGGGGATGGTTTAAAGATTGTCATTTTGAAATTAATGCAACTTTTCATCTGTTTGTTTTATGGTTAAGCTACAGAAAAGCTATCTGAAATTAAATGTTTCATTTTAAATAGTGTGAATTAATCAGAATTAGTTTCAAATGTTCATACGGTCACTCGAAGGATGGAGGACTGTGGTGAGCAAATTAAGGGAAAGGCAGATTCTGCTTGACTAGCATATTTAGCATTAACCTCCACTGTGTTAAGTATAATAATCATAATTAAATCATAAAATTAAGTTATTAAATAATTATTTAATATGATTCAGAGAAACGTTTATTTATTTATTTTTTTAATTTTATGAAAAACATTAGATAATTACCCATGGCAACTTTGATTTAAAATAGTTTATAATATTTATCTTTGGCCCACAGTTATGAATCATATTTGGTTTTTGGCCCTTCATAAAAAACGTTGCATCCCTGGTCTAAATCCATGTGATGCAAATACAATTCAAAATATGAAGGCAAACATATTCATGTATGTTTTTTTTAGACATAATATAAATGTATACAAGAAGTAAGCAATTAAACAATATCCATATTAATTTTGGTCATTATTGCACAGCCCTTCTGGTGACAAAGCTTTAATTCAAACATTGATTCTATTTACATTGCTCAGCATAAATAAGTACACCCCTCACAGTTCTCTCTTTTAAATTAATATGTTCTATAGGATGCTTTACAATGATATATTTGTGCATAAACATTAGATTAGTCTGTACCAAAGCCAAAACTGATACTAATCTTACAAAAAAAAACAAACAAACTTTGAATCACTGTCCAAAAATTAGTACACCTATATTAATATGTTAGGAGAAAAATATTAAATAAAAAATCAAGAGAAACATCAAAAATATCAAGTTTAGTTAAAAGTTTGTAGTTAAAATGTTTTTGCAATAACTTATTTGAAATTAAATGTGTTTTATTTCTATTCCTAAAGATGTTAAGAAAACTAACTCTATTTTTAATGGATAAAACTGTTCAATAAAACTTGTTTAAATGCAACTAAATATTTGGATATATTCACAGAGAAATGGATAAAAATATTCATTCGCAAAAGGGGGTTAACCCATTGATGCTGAACATTGTTTATAATTAAAAATATGATCAAACTATTACCAAATTGTCTGTTTTTACATTTGTGTGTTTTGCTGTTACAGTATTCTGGATGACATTGAGGTGTACGAGGAACAGATTTCTTTCAAAATGGAAGAGCTTGTCACGATCTCCTCATTTCTCAACACATTTGTATATAAGATGGTCTGGGATGGTATTTTAGGTAGGTGTTATTTAGTTTTTACAACAAGTAGTTTTTTATGCATTAGTTTCTCCATTCTTGTTCTCCAGTCTTTACTTATGCTTGCAGCCTCATGTAGATAAAGCTTGGTTGTTTGAACCATCTGGATATGGAGCTGGTGATAACGTGCTGTTCTCGTGTGGTCATTAATTCGTTTTAGAGAACGCCAAAGGGGAGAAGTTGGACTTATTCCACAGTGTTCACGGCTGGCTGATGGTTTTGTACGAGAGGGACTGTCGCAGGAGATTCACGCCTGAAGATCACTGGCTCCGCAAGTATGCCGCCCTCACATTATCACTGAGCCACATTACTCTGCTGATTTACTTCAGAGTTCAGGTCCACTGAAATGAAATAAATTGCTGCTTGTTATATTCCTGTAGGGGAAAGCTAAATGTATCGACCTACAAAATAAGTCTCATTTGTTTTCTTTTTCACTCTGTGTCGAATACAGGGACCTGAAGCCCAGCCTATTGTTCCAAGAGCTGGAGAAAGGCAAAAAGAGAGCGCAGCTGCTGCTTCAGTACATTCCTCATGTCATCCCACATAAAAATGTGAGAATAAATCTCCAGAGATTATCAATGTTTTAGTTGATTGCATCAATTGAGGATTTAACCTGGATTTAATGAGATGAAGAACATAATTTACATTTAATAAAGGAGAAAATCTTCTGTATTTTTTAAAGTTAAGATCAATATTTACTCTTCTTAATTTTATACAGTTGAAGTCAGATTTATTAGCCCTCCTGAATTATAAGCCCCCCCTGTATATTTTGGTCCCCAAATTCTGTTTAACAAAAATTTTTTTTTTTCAACACATTTCTAAACATAATAGTTTTAATAACTAATTTGTAATAACTGATTTATTTAATCTTTGTCAAGATGACAGTATATCATATTTTAGTAGATATTTTTCAAGATACTAGTATTCAGCTTAAAGTGACATTTAAAGGCTTAACTAGGCTAGTTAGGTTAAATAGGCAAGTTATGAATATTAAACAATTTATGGTTTAATAGTGGTTTAAAAAAAGGCTAAAAAAAACTCCTTTTATTGTAGCCAAAATAAAATTGATAAGAAAAAACATTTTACGAAATACTGTGAAAAATGCCTTGCTCTGTTAATCATCGTTTGGGAAATATTTCTAAAAATATATAATATTTGTGACTTCAGCTGTGTATAGTAATGCGTGTTAAAAATTATGTATCAGTGCAAAATAATGATTTGGCCCTCATAATCTTTAATAAAACACTATAACCTTCCCTCCTCCCTTGAAACCACTTTCCTTTACTTCTGGTCACATGGGGTGCCTTTAAGGCTGATTTATACTTAATAAAAGTATAATTAATATTAATTAATTAATATTTAATATTTATTAATTAATATTTTTTTAAAACTGTGACGGTTAGGGTTGGGGTGGGGGTAGGTGTTAAAAAATATAATTTATTGGGCAATTTATTTGGTATCATAAATTATACTCGGTACAACTACTGTCTTTACGTTACTTTGATGGTTGGGTTTAGGGTTGTGGTGGGGGTAGACGTTAATAAAACAAAAAAAAAGAGAAATTTAATAAATGATATAAATAATTCTCGTTAACTTCCAGCCGCAATCGTATCTGATCTAGCAACAACCCAGGGGTCTGTTCTTTGTACCTCGCTTAAATGATCTAAGATGATTTGGCAGATCCTGGATCTTTTCATCTCGATAACTGATCTCTCGCCAATTCGGTTCTTCAAACAAGTTTGCGAATCAGATTAGAATGTCTGGATAAACTGATCTGAGATCGCTGTGTGTGTTGTGAAGGACAGATCTATCGATCCTCGAAATCATGATCAGAAATGCAACGATTGGCTGACGGCACAGCAGCGTAATGCCATCATCTGATTAATATTCAATTATCCATGTGAGCAAAATTACATCAAATTGGCAGTAAACGGTTTGTTAAATATGACACGCAAGAACTTTCCACATTTGTTGTGAGCTGCAGGCTTTACACTTTCATGTGTCAAGAGTATTCATCATGTATTTCAATGCAAATCAATGTATTTAGTTCTACATTTAGAAAAGATTTTCTTTATTATAGTAGCGTTTTTTTTATTCGGTATAAAGAATAACTGGATGTTTACAAAAACGTTTTGATATTGGTAAAGGCGTCTGCAACTTTTGTGAAGCATCACTGGAATATTAACTGTCAAAGCATGTTTATGACTGCATACATTTTATTATTGCTTTTTTTTTACTCCATTGTACTAAAGCGATCTAAAAAGTTCATATCAATAAGTTTTCTCTTTGCACCACCAGGTGGCAGTCTTTGAACTTTCATTTCAAGGGTGCAGATTGCATAAGTTTTATTAATATGTATAACTTTATTCATTTTATCAATAACTATAACTTTATATATATAGTTAAAAAATATTTACCATTTTCCCAAGTGTATATAACTACTACTGTAAGAAAATATCAGAATTCGAAACATACTTTATTATCTTTGCTTGAACTGAGCCGATCTAATCCTGTTTATATGAATTAAACCTACTCCCGATCAGGTTTGACCAAGCAGAACTGTTGCCATGACAACAACTCTCAGATCAGCTTTGAAGAACGAAACGATCCTGGATCGTGTCAAATCGTCAATATCCAAATCCAGCTAACTGAGTAATCCACGTACGAAGAACGGACCCCAGATGGAGCGATTGTTTACAAATGTCGAGTCCCGTCAAGGAGCTAAAGATGGAAAGTTGTTTTGTGTTTACCTTATGATTATAGTTGCTGCATAAAAACCTTCTGCCAGCTAGCATTTCGAGGGTGTTATTTCAGACAGAGCAACTCAAACAGCATGCAGAAATGTAAATGCACCTCTATGAGCAAGGCATGCGCCGTGGGTCACGCCGATCACTCGACGCAGAAGTATAAATCAGTGCTATCAGTGCAGATCTTGTTTCTAACCTGCTTTCAAGGGAGGCAGAATGAATATGATACGATTTATCTTTCTGTTCTCATCATCATCGGTCATCTGAAAACATTCTGCACAGGAGGGTGCCGATGGTGATTCTAATGGACAGCAATCTTCCACAACTAAGTGTAAACTGGCATTCAAATCGTTCACCATTTTGTTAGCAATGCCCATCTTCCAATGATCCAATTGGTTCCCAAAGGACAAAATAATGCACCGCACTATATATTTTTCTCATTTCAGAAACCGTTTTAGTTGGATGTGCATCATGAAAGAGGGAAAAAGAGCAATCTTAACTTCCGTTCCATGCCAACTTTAATGTTGAAATCTATTAATCTAATTTTGTTACAGAGGGTGCTGCTGTTCAGGAACATAGTGACAAAAGAGAAGGAGACTCTAGGATTGGTGGAAACAAGCTCCGCATCTCCTCATGTGACCCATATAACGATTCGTCGTTCACGCATGTTGGAGGTAAGGGGTCATGGGTTTAATTTATTACTTGATTGAAAAACAATATTAGTTGCCTTGAGTAAAACTGTCTGGAAAGTGCATAAATGTAATAGTTTTGAGTGATTATAGTAATGATGTCTTTCTGTCTCTTGCTTGTCACAGGACGGTTACGATCAGCTGCGGCGTCTACCTGTCAACTCCATTAAGGGAGTGATCCGAGTGAAGTTTGTCAATGATTTAGGAGTGGACGAGGCTGGAATTGACCAGGATGGTGTATTTAAAGAATTCCTAGAGGAGATCATCAAAAAGGTTTTCAACCCAGCACTCAATCTGTTTAAGGTATACATTGCTCCCTCTTTTTCCAAAAGGCTGGCAAAGTCTTCTAAAATGCTTCTAAGACCTGGCATCAGGGTTTCCGCCGGTCTTAAAGTCTTAAATTGCTTTTCCATAAATTGAAGCTTTAAAAAATTGCATGGCATTAATTTCCGTGAGTTATCGTTTACTTGTGTATCATTTTATTGTGAAGAGCAGGCGTTCTACAATGAGGATCATCATGGTTATCATTGGCACCATTCATTATCATTCACTGTATCATTCCGGACTTCAATTCAAGGATGTGATTGCAACTTTTAATTACATATTTTCTCATTTACTTATGTCTGCGGGGTGCACTGTGTACGTGAGTCAAGGAACTGCTACCAAATATACAAAATGTTGATTAACTCCTGCAGTGGAATTTAAACGTGGACGTCGTGTCGCCATCTAGCTGTGGTGTGTGGAGCTGTCCTGAGACTGCTGCAATTTTTATTTATATTTATTTAACATTACTTTAAGAAAGTTTTGCAAGTATTAATGTGTTTGATAAATCATACTTTGACAAAAAAAATTTAATTGTGAAGCAAAGTATTAAATATTCATATCAAAATAGGTATAATTTGATATATATCTTCATAATGATAATAATTATATATAAATATATAGCTCTTTTTACTATGTATAATAACTAAGGAGCACTTAAAGAGTTGTATTTATAGCAACTGGCTTGACAACAATGTCTTTGAGGTATATAGATTTATAAAGGTTTATAGGGTCTGATCAGAATGGAAAAGTTATTTCAACTCTAAAGTGGTTAATTCAGGGTTATTCAAGCCTAAACATATTTTATGCAAATTATGTTTTAAAGAAGCAAGTTAGATCATTTGTATTTTTACCTTGTATTGCTGCTATAATTACAACTCTTCATTTGCTCTCTAAGTATGTTATGTAGTTCTCAACACATTGCTGTTGTTTTCTCTTTAAAATTGTTTTCCCTTAATCTTTTTCAGTTA
Source organism: Danio rerio (assembly GCF_052040795.2). Taxonomy (NCBI): domain Eukaryota; kingdom Metazoa; phylum Chordata; class Actinopteri; order Cypriniformes; family Danionidae; genus Danio; species Danio rerio. Next base: position 20,352,842 of record NC_141025.1, read on the forward strand.
AAAAGCTCTTTATAAAGTCTTTTACCCTCATAAAACCTGCAGACACCTTGGTGCTTACTTCGCCAATAAACCTAAAACACTTAATTGTTTTTGTCTCTTTCAGACCACCAGTGGGAATGAGAGATTATACCCCTCCCCAACCTCCAGCATCCATGAGAACCACCTTCAGCTGTTTGAATTTGTGGGGAAGATGCTGGGAAAGGCCATGTATGAAGGCATTGTGGTGGACGTGCCGTTTGCATCTTTTTTTCTCAGTCAGGTTCTGGGTCACCATCACAGCACCTTCTATAGCTCCATAGATGAGCTGCCCTCGCTCGACTCCGAGTTTTACAAAAACCTCACCTCCATTAAGGTCAGTAATAATGCGCCTACTACAAAGAAAGTTTGGGAAATGCTTGATTTTGATTTATGTTTTTAAGATATGAAATGTACTTGGATTTATATGTACTTGGATCTATAATATTTTTTTACCCAATGTGATTAAAAAATTTAAAATATTAGTGAAAAATAACCAGTTCAGTGCTTCCCACACAGACTTTACTTGGGCGGCTGCCCAGGTATATTAACGACCGCCCAATACATTCAGTGACACTTTTTTTTTTTTTGCTATTATTATCATACTGTTACACTGTTTTGTATCCACCCAACATAAACAAACATCCGCGAGAGATTAAGTATTGAAAAATCTTCTCTTCTTTACCTATTTCATACTACTTGTTCAGTGTGCGCTACCACAGGTAATCTCACGTGCTCTGCAGACGCACAGAGACCCTCACCTTTTGGCGTCTGGCTGGGGTATCTACTGAAATGTCCGGGATTTGGTTTTGTTTTAATTTTCTAAGCTGTCGTTAATTTAAGTGAGGGAGACATTAAATAATTAATTGTTTGCTCTAAATAACTCAGAAAAACTTTACTAAATACTCAGAGAGGTCAAAATTACATTTAAATCGGCTGCAAAATATTTGTACACTATTAGAAATGGGTAATCAACTCAGTCAACTCAATCAACTAACAATTTAAATTATTATAACTTTAAGAGATATTGTCTGTTTTTATTCCTTTTTTTGTCATTTATTTCTCATTTGCTATATAATTTATTAATTTGACGAGGTTGATATATTACATATATTATATATCTAAAATGCCTTTGCAATACTGTACAAAATGTCATGCCGATAAAGCAGCCTGAACTTGAATGAGAGATAGAGAGAAGCAGATTTTTCTTCTCAGTGGATGCACATGGCTTCTGAATACCATAAAAGTAAGACTTTTTTTCTTTTGTACTTTAACCCATTGAAAAGAAAAAGTTTAAAACCGATAATAATAAAATATTGTTAACAATCAAATTTTGTTTTGTTTGTCACATCTAGTTAAATATTTATTTGCTGTGGGTAAATGGTGTGTTTCTATCTGGCTATCACCGCAAGTATATTTCAAACCTGTGGGAAGCACTGTAATTAATTTCAAGATCATGACCTTGCTCTTAATGTTACTTAAGTTCTTTGTTGTGAGGTCTAAAATTTATTTCATATTAAACTCACCTAGTAAGTTATTCATTAAAGTTTTGCCAGAGAAAGTTTTAGAATTTTTATCATATATTGTACATGTAACTTGTGTTTATTTGTTTGCGGAGGTTTATTGTATTTATGTTTATTGTACTTGTATTTTCTTAATTGTTTTCATTAGAATAGCCTAAAATATACTATACAATTAGCATTTTATATTAAATACACCATTTGGCTTATTATATCTGTAGAAAATGATGGGAATAAGTCGTTCAGTAAGGATTTGTTTATCTTTTTTTTAACCTCAGGCCTTTTAATGTTCCTAATATTTTACGACTAAAAAATTGTCAAACAACAGCTTGATGTACATTTATTTATTTGCTTTTTCAAGAATAGAAAAGTTTTATTATATTATTAAAATGATTTTGTGTTGTACTCTCCTGCTATTAGATGACAGTGTTTTTTTTCTTGCAGTAAGTGCACTGTATTGTTTTATTTTAAATTTTTTTCAGCGTTATGATGGGGATGTCAGTGACCTTGGTCTAACTTTATCCTATGATGAAGAGGTTATGGGGCAGGTATGCAACTTTTGTGTTGGCCAAATCTGTTTTGCTTGGTTTTGTGTCCTTGTTCTCTTTATACTTCAATTCAGCTTTATTTGTATAGCGCTTTTACAATGTAGATTGTGTCAAAGCAGCTTCACATAAATGGTCATAGTAACTGGTACAGTGTGGTTCAGGTTTTACTGGTACAGTGTGGTTCAGGTGGTTACGTACACCTTTGCTTCCTTTTGTCTTTTCACAGTTAGTCTGTCATGAGCTCATTCCTGGTGGAAAGACTATGCCTGTCACTAATGAAAACAAGTGAGTCCATTTTGTCTCTTCGGTCAACTGTAAATAAAATTTCCATGCCAGTGCAGCCCTCCTATTCACATTCAATGCAATAAGAAGAAATGACCCGATAAAAAAACAAATTAGTTTTGGATGCAGACCGGTTCAAAAAGCAATTATGGATTTGCAACCTCAGACAAATGCTTATTTATGTAAACCTGTTGTTTTCACTAATGGATTACCTTATATCTGTAACTCTAATAGGACTGAACAGAAGGTTTTTCAGTTCATGTTTTTTCTTTATGTAAAAAAAGTCAGCCTGGCTTAGCTTCTCTCTTTTTTTGTACATGTGTTAATCGTTATCCATCATTCTATCCTCCAGGATCAGCTATATCCACCTGATGGCCCATTTCCGCATGCACACTCAGATCAAGGAGCAGACTGCTGCATTCATCAGGGGCTTTCGCAGCATCATCAACCCAGAGTGGCTGCACATGTTTTCTACCCCGGAGGTCCAGAGGCTCATCTCGGGAGACAACGCTGAGATAGATCTGGATGATCTCAAGTAAGACCATGATTTTTAATTGGACTCTGTGATATTAACCAAAAAATCATCTCAATATTTTTAAACATTTTCGCTAATAGGAATCAAGTTTGAGTTGATGGGTTGAAATACATTTTGGTCTCCACTGAGGTTGTCCGAATACCAATAATTTATCTTGAATAAAGAATAAAGGAACTTAAAACCTAAAAATACTTGACGAAGAGTAAATAGTAGCGTTTTGGGGTAGTTCACCACATTCATATCTGTTGTGCAGATCTTTCCCCACAGATATCATAAAAGATAGTCCTAATAATCACATGCTGTGAACAACAGTCTTAAAAGGTTATTTATAATAGTGCCTGTAAAATTTTAAAATAAAAATAAAAATTCTTCTTCATTCTCTTTCAGAAAGCACACTGTGTACTATGGAGGTTTCCATAGCAGCCACAGAGTCATTCTTTGGCTGTGGGACATCCTCTCTAGTGACTTCACCCCTGATGAGAGAGCCATGTTCCTGAAGGTAGTGTTTTTCACATGCTTGTAAGTTTTATCTGAGGTATTTCAAGGTTTCTTACTGTTCATTAAGGGGCTGTATTCCATCATAGTTTGTCACCAGCTGCTCAAGACCTCCTCTTCTCGGTTTTGCCTACCTCAAACCTCCTTTCTCCATTCGTTGTGTGGAAGTGTCCGATGATCAGGTCAGTCATATTCTCATCAACTTAGGTGCCATCTACGCTAGTGCATTTTCATGTTGAAACACACAAGTTTTGTTTTGTTATGGTTACACTTAGCATCCACAGTACTCCAGCATCTTAGACCCTCGAAAGCAGAGTGTAAAAAATGCTGAAGACCTGTTTTAACTTGTTAAGCTGTTCGTTTCAGTATTGACAGATGGAACTGCAAACTTTTGAAAATGAAGTTGTGAATTTTCCCAATCACTTTTTAACTAGTCTTCCAGACTACTCTTTGTTTTTTGATTCGTCAAGTCCCTTTTATGTATCATTACATAACCTGTAGACTGCAAGAATGGATGCTGGCAAAATATGAGTAGCACGAATAGTCATGCATCATGTATTTTAAGGTGCTTTCCATACCTACAGTTAAAATCAGAATTATTAAACCCCCTTTTAATTTTTTTTCTTTTTTTAATGTTTCTCAATTTTAGGTTAACAGAGCAAGGAAATGTTCACAGTATGTCTGATAAAATTCTTTCTTCTGAAGAAAGTCTTATTTGTTTTATTTTAGCTAGAATTAAAACAGTTTTTAATTTTTTAAAAACCATTTTAAGGTCAAAAGTTTTAGCCCTTTTAAGAGCCCTTTTTTGGATAGTCTACAGAACAAACCATCATTATACAATAACTTGCCTAATTACCCTAACCTGCCTAGTTAACCTAATTAACTTAGTTAAGCCTTGTCACTTTGATATGTATAGAAGTGTCTTGAAAAATGTCTAGTCAAATATTATTTATTGTCATCAAGGCATTCGATGGATTAAATTGCTTTCTCACTACAATCAAACCACTCTAGAGTTCGTTTCATTTGAGCCAAGACCACTTCATTCAGGCAATCTTTGACCGATTGTTCTGGTGCAGATCAAAGTGCGATTGCTGGTTTCACATATGCCCAAACGAACAGAGCTAAGAGGGCAAACGTGTCAGGTTCCGAAACAGACATCTAGGTGTGAATGCACCCTTAGGTTGTATAATGTGGACAGAGAAGACCCCGTTTACACTAATACATTTTAGTTTTAAATGCATGTTTTGAATGTCCTGTCCACACTACCCTGGAGTTTTCGAGCCTGAAAACAGAGCTTTTTAAAAATGCTGGAGAGGCCGTTTTCATTTTAAAACGCTGCTGCTCCATGTCAGTGTGGATGGGGGAAAATGGAGGTGTGACTGCATCTGATTGGGCTTTTTCTCAATATTAAGTGCACATAGTTCAGTCTTGCACCCTTTCCTTAAGTTCAGACAGAAAACAAACTCCAGAGGTGTCGGTTAAAAACAATGTACTTTATAACTTTATTCGCATCACACTGGCTACGCTGTTTCACTATAAACATGATATAAAGAACTGCCTATTTTCATTTCGATATTAACTTAACAGACGCTAAAAATGTTGAGGAATTGTGTAGCTACATATTTATATGACCGTCATCTTCACTGTATGCATATTTATAACAAAATAGAGCCTATAACATAACTGCCTCCTTTCATTTTCAATGAAATTGTTAAACACCCTCTCTTTTGCTGAATATCTGTTTTAATAATCAATAATGGCCATTATAAAAGTATAACGTACAATAAGTTTAAACATTAAAGGAAATAAAGGCAAGCAATCAGTCAATTGTGCTGAATCAGTGTATGTAGTTATATAAACTAATATATCAACTTGTCTTTGTGCTCAGCCAAAACACGTTACCTGAGAATAAGTAAGACCATTAGATCGAGACAAGATTAATTAAATATTACATTTAACAACTATAGTGAGACGAAATTCTGCAGAAGATCCTTGATGAACTGTACGACCTGCGCTGCTCTCACCCAGGGAGGTGAGCTCAAAGCACCCGCTGACTGCCTGGATCTCAAGAAAAACGCATATGCTGCAGCGCATGCCAGAGTGTGTGTTAGTCAGGTGATGTGGGTTTTCAGTGGTGTAGTGTGGACAGAGAGCTGTTCAGAAACACTAGGTGAAACGCCAGTGTGCACGTGAATCATTTTCATTCTAAAACGCTGCTTTAAAACTGAAATGTATTAGTATAAATGTGCCCTAAGTCTGGAAGAGGAGCAATGTCATTCTAAAGCAAGTTTGAAATGAAAGTGTTCTGGTGTAAACGGCACCTCATTCTGTACACTTCTGCAAAGATCTTGCTGTTTCATCTTGTTTGATTTTTGGCTTGCAGGACACGGGCGACACTTTAGGTAGTGTTCTGCGGGGCTTCTTCACCATACGTAAGAAAGAGCCCGGCGGTCGTCTCCCTACATCCTCCACTTGTTTCAACCTTCTCAAGCTGCCCAACTACAGCAAGAAGAGCATCCTCAGAGACAAACTCCGCTACGCCATCAGCATGAACACTGGCTTTGAGCTGTCATAACCCACAAAGCACACCATACATCTACAAACATCAGCGAGGCAGCCGATGGCCACACAGAGAATGAAGCAGAAGACATTTCATGAACACAGTGTTGCTTCCTCTGCGTTATGGCCTTCAGTTGAAGCTCCTCGAGGAGGAATGTTCCATCAGTGTGTATCGTCTTATCCACACAATGGCAAGCGAACGAACTAACTTCTCAAAATAGCGAAACGGAATTGAACGGATCTAGTATGACTTTTTGAAAGAAGAGTAGTATTTAGCGCCGTCATGTTCTTCATTTTCAGCATTTGAAGCCAAAAGAGCTCCAAAGGCCTTACACAATCAGTTTTAAACCAGCTTAACGTTGTCGAGTCAGGATCTGATGACTCCCTGATGATCAGAGGCAGGCAAACTCCATCCAAAATACTCCAAACCTAAATCCACCTCGGTCTTTATTGGATTCTAAGCACTGTGTCTGTTCATCAGTGAACACTCCTCAACCTCCTCTTAAAGCTACAGCGTCCGCGGATGCACTGATGTAGGATCTGCAGAAACAGTTTGGCGTCGTCTCTCAGGTCTCTTGTGTCTCAGTCCCCCAGGAAGGGAACAGGAAAGCAATACTAATGCAATGCAAGCCATGCAACTCAAGACACAAAGAAGGCGATTGCCTGTTTTGATGGCAAATCCTTTCAAATCCCTAAGGCACTACATGTCTGCTGGACTTGAGGACTGAATTGAGAGGAAACCCAGCTCTGTTGATCGACTTCAGCCAAGCAAATTTAGCAGTATGTCAAATGAGATGTCCCTGCACCTCTCCGTTCCTGCTTACTCATCGAATACACACTACAGGGTGCACCTAGAATGCATCACCGGCCTAATATCATTTAGTTTTGCTCATTGTGTTTTATTTGTTATAATTCTCATGCTTTTCAGCTCTCCAAACTAACGCAGACACTGAAATAACCCATTCCTTACGAACAAACAGAGTAACCACTAAAAAGATGTTTACTCCAGCCTGGAGGTAACAGATCAAACTGCTCTCCTTGTCATCACCCACTAACTAATTATTATGGTGTATACTACTGGAATTAAGCCATACAGTGAAAGCGACTAGCTTAGCAGATCTTGTAGAGATTTACTTTTGTTTTTCTTTATGGAGTTGCAGTGATTTTGCTGCAAGGTCATTGGGTTGTTTAAAGCAGGCTAAAAACTAAATCTCCTTCACATGATGTCACTGGATAATTGAAATGACTTTCTGAGTGTGTCACAGGTCAGAGTCTGCTCATTATGCTATTTCTTTCTTTTTCTTGTTTTGCCATTTGAAAAAAGTTTTTTTTTTCTGGTCTAAGGCTTTCGGAAATATGTTTTGCAAAAGAAAGCAGAGTCTGTTTTCATGTCAATTAAAATGTTATTTAAAAAACAAAACAAGACAAGAAAATTTAGTAACACTTTATATACCTACACACTATAAATCAGTTAAGCATTAGCAAATAGTTAGTTCATTATCTGTTAAATATTAGCTCTACATTAAAAGATGTTAGTGTTTTAGAAATACAGCTATTAGTGTTGTATTCTTGACTTGTAAGCTAATTTTTAATGTGCTTAGTGATTGTAGTTTCATGCTCTGTTAATGAATAGTTTTCCCTCCTTTATAATGCTTTATTAACTCAACTTCATCCAGTTTTGTTACCTAATCTAAAGTGTGGACTATTTATGCTTTATAAATTCCTTATAAATGACAATTAAAGGCTCAGTTATATTATAAACAGGAAAAAAGAAAATAAACAACATTATTCATTTCTTTTCATTTAAAGATACACAAATAAAACTGTATCGAATGGAAATCTTATCTAAAATAAACTTACTGTACAGTTTAAACTTCCCTTAATAACTTTAAAATGTTGTATCATCATAAATTGATAAATTAATATATTGTTGTTTTATCCAATTTTATTTAATTTTATTTATTTCTAATTGTATTTTGACACTCCTGTTATTCTGCAGTTATTTGTTTTTTTTAGACAAGATTGCAAAAATGTATTGTTGCTTTGATATTGAGCCTTTAATTGTCAATTATGAAGGATTTATAAAGCTAAATAGTCCTCACTTTAGATTAGGTCACAAAACTGCATGAAGTTGTGCTAATAAAACATTTATTAACACACAGAGTAAATATTACTGTATGTCTGAATAATAAAATATATAAATGTTGATTTGAATACTTTATTAATTGTTTACTAACTCATTTTGAATTGATCTAAAACCCACCAACTACTCTTAAATACAAATGGTTTTGTAAATAATGCAATACTTAATTCAGTAGTGAACGATTAGTAAGTAAAATTATGAATGCACAATTATTAAGCACATTATAAATGTGCTTATAAGTCAAAAATAGAAACTACACACTATGATCCTTTATTAAGCATTAGCAAATAGTGAATTCATTATTTGTTAAGCATCAACTCTACATTAATAAACGTTAGTAAGCAGTTTTTAGAAACAGCTACAAATGCTCTATTCTTGACTTAGAAGTACATTATATGTACTTAATGATTGTACTTTTATACTTTTAATCATTTCTTTTCATTAATAAATTAAGTATTGCATTATTTACAAACCAGTTAATTAAGAACAGTTGGAGATTTTTTAGAAATGATTCAGATTGAGTTAATAAATTGTTAATAAACTATTCAAATTAACAATTGTAATTTTTATTATTCTGGCATACTAATATTTACTTTGTATTTTAATGAAAGCTTTATTAAATCAACTTCATCCAGTTTTGTGACCTAATCTAAAATGAAGTCCTCACTTTAGATTAGGTCACAAAACTGGATGATTTATACTTCATAAATCCCTTATGAATGAAAATTATTAAATTCCGGGAAAAAACTGAAAATAAACGACTTTATTAATTTCAGAATATTTGAGGATACTCAAATGAAACTTTCAACTGAAAAATACATCTTTGCAACCCTATATCAAATACAAATTACTGTACAATTTAGACATCGCTAAATAGCATTGAAATGTTGCATCATAGTTTATTGTTAAATTATTATATTATTGTTTTATTAAATTTTTACAGTAATTTTACAGTAGTTTTATTTTTAGATAGGATTGCAAAGATTATTGTTCATTTGATACCAAGTCCTCACTTTAGGTTACATAGTAACCATACATAGTAACCATTACTATACACCTGAATAATAAAATATATAAAAAAAGTTGATTTCAGTAGTTTATTAATCATTTGATAACTCGTTCTGAATTATCTTAAAAACCATCAACTGCTCTTAAATACAAATGGTTTGTAAATAACGCGATACTTAATTTAGCAATGAAAAATTAATCACTCACAAATTATGAAAATACAATCATTAAGTACATTATACATGTGCTTATAAGTCAAGAATACAGCATTTATAACTGTATTTATAAACTGCTTACTAACGTCTATCATTGTAGAGTTCACTAGATGCTAATGCTTAATAAATGATTCAGAGTGTGTAGTTATTATAAAGTGTTACCAAAAATTTTAAATTTGTTATTCTTTTACTAAATCAAAATATTAAATATAGTTGAATGTGAATTATTGATAATACGTGCATGGGAAATAATAACTTGGTTCAGTACATTAGTAGTGTTTGTTGTACTAAATATAAACAACTATATATATGTATATATATATATATATATATATATATATATATATATATATATATATATATATATATATATATATATATATATATATATATATATATATATATATATAGTAAAACCTATACTCCAATGATGCAGAGCTTTTTAAAGGGATAGTTCACACAAAAATAAAAAAATGTACTCACTATTTACTCATCTTCAGGTGTTTCCAACCCTTTATGTGTTTCCTTTTTTCTTTGCAAGACAAAAGAAGATGCTTTGAAAAAAGCTGGAAACTGGTAACCATTAACATCCATAGTTGAAAAAGCAAATACTATGGAAGTCAATGGTTACAGGTTTTCAGCTTTCATCATAATATCTTCTAACAGAAAAAATAGAAACCAATAAAGGTTTAAAACAAGTCAGTAAACTATGACAGAACTTACTTTTTAAATAATTAATTTATTTAGTTGTAATGTTATCTTGGCATATCAAACACATCTTGTATTTGTTTTTGCATGTTAATCTTAAACCAGACTTTGTTTTTCTATTTCAAAACATAATTTCGTGTCATTGAATTTTTTTTTTTTTTGAGTGAATTATGACGTGCTCATTTCTTCTGCTTCAGTTTCGGGTCTCTAAAAGGCTGTAAATGGCTGTAGTTATTTCATAATATTTATTGTATGCAAACATTTATCCCATCGTATGCAGTATATGCAAACTTATAGTTGAACATTATCCGTCTGCCCCTCTCTCGCTCTACGTTCTCAAGGCATGGAAGTATTTTAAGATGCTTAGAAACCTTTGTAGAGAAATGGCTTTTTTTTTCCTGTATGCATTGCTGTTAATGTTAAGTTATAAACGTAATGTCCTAATGCACAAGGGCTTAGGCTCTGTCCCATAGCAGAGTTTGGTATTTAAATGAACTGACATTAACATGATGTTCCCTTTGAAAGATGTTCAAGTGCTCGTGGATGAGAAACGTGTTTGACATGATGATGTAAATGCAAAAATATTAACAAAAAGAGACTTTATGAACCGTACGGTGAAGCGACTCACCGGGATTTCTTGATGTCACAGAATCTTGCTCTCTTTCTCTCCGATAGGGATGCAGCAACCTTTAAAACTGTCTGGTCTCTATTCATTTTGCCTGATAAAGAAGTGTCTTGAATTTGGTTGCACTACATGAACTGCAGGTTGTTCTATACACAGTATGTTACAAAAGCAATGGCATTGTAAAGTTATCCAAGTGTACAGTAATATTTCCTCTGTAAAATGTCAACTTAATTGTCGGTCAATCATGTTAAACATTTGAATATCCAAATCTTAAAACATTACTAAACAACAGAATGTTTACTGTCATTTATTTTTAGATATTATTTGATTTCTGGTGTTTATTAAAAGAGACTTAACCCAAAAATGAAAATTCTTGCTATGTAATGTAGATAATTCAAATGTTTTGGTCCCCTTTAATTTATATGTGTATTTTTCTCATACTATGGAAGTTAATGTGGACCAGCAACTGAAGTGCATTTATATTTCATGATAGTGATTTTATTTATTTATAGGATATGTGATGTGTGTTGTAAGGACAACATGCTATGAAGCTGTATAACTCAAAGCAAATGTGACAATCACATGTTCACAGTGTCTGCTCCAGGTAAATCTGTTTATATAACTCTCACAGTTCTCTTAAGCTCTTTTGCACTATTGTAACCTATGGTGCCTTTCATTGAGTTTTCCTCCCAGTCTGTGTGTCGATCAGTCCCAGAGGCTGAAGTTACACTCTCCCGTGGTGCACTGCTGGATGCGCTGTGCTGGTATTTGGGGTGTTTTCAAAACCGAAGAACCATGAGCTCCCCGCCAAGCCCTTCTCCAACCAGGTGGTTCAAAGCCCTGCGGAGGTTAGTGTGTTTTATTTTTTTATTGTTTGTTTATTTGTTTATTTATTAATTTATTTTATTTATGCACCCACCTAATTTATTACATAGGACAAAACAAAATATATAAGTAAATTAGCAAAAAAAATGTATGCACAAAGCAAGCATAATGCAAATAATTAGTACATTTTCAACTTGTTTAGTGAAAATAAAAATTCAGGTAAAAAAAAGGTTAATAAATTTTCAATTGTCATTGTCAAAACCATCTGTTTTTGTAAAAATAAATAAAACAAATATTCTGACCTGTGTTGCTTATTATCTATAACATAATAATAGGTTGTACTAGTAGTTTTGAATAGTATTTTTTAGTTTATATATTTTGTTAAAAACTAAAGCTGGAGACAAAGAAATTTATTTTAGCCCCTGCTAAAATGTGCTAAAGAAAACTTGCAAGTTTGGGATTTTTATATGTTTGTTTTACATAAATAAATAAATATATATTTTTTCTATGTAAAAATTTACAGATAAATAACAAATATTAAGAAAGGTCATATTTAGAAAATGAAAAATGTAAATATTAGTAAATATATATATATATATATATATATATATATATATATATATATATATATATATATATATATATATATATAAATATATATTATTATTATTATTAGCTGTTCTTTTTTTTTTTTTAGTTTAGTATTATTGACATGGTAACTCGGCTATAATAGCCTCCTCTAATTTGCTTTTTTTTTACTTAAAACATTTGTTTTACTCATTTTAAATATGTTTTAATATTTTTGTAGAATTATTTTTACATTATTTGATTCTTGATCTGAAAAAATGAATGAATGAAGGAAAGAAATACAGTTGCAATCAGAATTATTAACCCCCCTGAATTATTAGCTCCCCTGTTTATTTTTTCCCCAATTTTTGTTTAACAGATTTTTTTAAACACATTTCTGAACATAATAGTTTTAATAACTCATTTTTTAATAACTGATTTTTTTTTATCTTTGCCATGATGACAGTACATAATATTTTACTAAATATTTTTCAAGACACTTCTATACAGCTTAATAGGACATTTAAAGGCTTAACTAGGTTAATTAGGGTAGGCAGAATATGGTAATTAGGCAAGTTATTGTATAAAGATTGTTTGTTCTTTAGACAATCAAAAAATATATAGCTTAAAGGGGCTAATCATTTTTACCTTAAAACTGTTAAAAAAATTAAACTGCTTTTATTCCAGCTAAAATAAAACAAATAAGACTTTCTCCAGAAGAAAAAAATATTATCAGACATACTGTGAAAATGTCCTTGCTCTGTTAAACATCATTTGGGAAATATTAAAAAAAGAAAAAAAATTCAAAGAGGGGCTAATAATTCTGATTGCAACCGTAGATTATTTAAAAGAGCTGAAATCTTTTGTAACACTTTAAATGTCTTTAGTTGATTTCGGTCAATTTAATGCATCCTAGCTGAATAAAGGTTTTCATTTGCTAAACCGTCTTAATGACCTCAGACATAACAGGTTGGGTTGTATTGCAGGTCGAGGGTGGAGGATGTGTGTGTGAAGACTGGAGTATCTGTATGTTCAGAGGTCTTGAGGAGAGCCAGAGCAGCTTTCAGCGCGGGCCGAACAGCCCAGGATACTTTCAGACTGGCTCAGCTCGAGGCTTTGCTGCGCATGCTGATGGACCACGAGTGTGACTTTGTGGATGCTCTTGGAAGGGATGTGCACAAGGTTGGTATTATTTCCCTTTACAGCCTACTTTAAGTAGTGTGCTAAAGACAGTATTGCTTGCATTTTACACCCAATATTGAGTGATAAAAATAGTTGAGACAAAGATCACAGCAGAGGAGTCATCACCTTTAAATATCTGATTCATTCAAGAATAATAATAATATGGAGACTTGCTATTCTTGAATGAATGAATGCATGATTCAGTGGTTCATTAAGTGTAGTTTCATGTGTGGAAATATTACTTCATATTTTTTGCAGCCTTTTATATTTGTGTGCAAAAATTTTTTTCGCATAATATTATTTCAAGAGTTAACACTTAGATACGCTTGACGTTAATAGCAGGTTTGGCATGGTGTAACCCTGAGCTCGGAGATAATTGAGCGCAAGGCTCCTGCCTGGTCAGTAAGCATATGAAGATCATGTTGGTCTTGAGAGCTCCCCTTAGAAAAGGGAGGAAAAGGAGGAGATGGGGTAGAAGGGGGGATTCTTCCAAAATGAAAATTTATTGTAAGCTTGGATCAATCTGATTGGATTATTGCTGATTATGGATGAGAATCCAGCCATGCTCAATCATATCACGTGCTCCTCTCGAAATTAGTACATGAAACTTCACTTATTCAATCATTTTGGTATGGAAATGCATTCCATAGAATCTGAACTTCATTAAACAGTCTTTACATATGCATTGATTCATAGATTCAGCTAATATTAATTTTTTTGAATTCTTTTATTGAAATTAAATGATTTTTTGGGATGTTTCTCACAGCCTCGCTTTGAAACTGTGATGTCAGAGCTGCTGGTAGTCAAAAACGAGGCTCTGCATGCCATTAGCAACTTGAAGAAATGGATGGAGCCTCAACGCATTGAACGTGACTGGGTATGAACTGAGAGACTGAAATAGCAACATATAAGTAAACCTAGATTTGTTATTTGGAATCTTATGTTTTGTGCATGGATTACCAGGTGCCAGAAATATGTTCATTCCCTGAGACACAAAGCTGCACATTGTGTTTTTAAGCTAACCAAAGAAGCTTATGACGAAGACCACAACCAGCATTCCTGTCCCAGCATTAGCAAGCTATTTGTTTTTGCCTTGACAAACATACGCCACGCAGTCCAATAATGATGACTATTAAACCTTCTGATGCCCTTTTTTATGTTGTACATCTTATCTTGTCATCCCTTTCACTGTTCTTAAAGGGACAGTTCACTAATAATGAAAATATACTCACTATTTACTCATCTTTCACTTGCCTTTTTTAATCCATCCATTCATTCGAGAGCACTTAGCTTTGATTAGCTTAGCATAGTATCATTGAATCGGATTGTTAGACCAAAAAATTAGTTTCAATTATCTTCCTATTTAAAATTTGACACTTCTGTTGTGTACAAAGACTGATGTATTCACGTTTATCTGACCTATCACATTGAAAACTCTAGTTATTCGTTCATTCATTCATTTTCTTTTCGGCTTTGTCCCTTTATTATTCAGGGGTCAACACAGCGGAATGAACTGCCAACTTATCCACTATATGTTTTACGTAGCGGATGCCCTCCCAGCTGAACCCAGCACTGGGAAACACCCATACACTCTTGCATTCACACACATACACTAAGGCCATTTTAGCTTATTCAATTCACCTATATTTGGACTATGGAGGAAACTGGAGCACCCGGAGGAAACGCGAACATGGTAAGAACATGCAAACTCCATACAGAAAAGCCAACTGACTCGGTTGGCGCTCGATTGTGCTACCCGCTGTGCCACTCTTGAAAACCCTATTTAAAGGCCTTTTTTCATGATCTCAATACAGTAATGTTCCATTTGTTAACATCAGTTGATTTAACTAAAGTTAGTGTAATGTAGTGGTTCTCAATTCCAGTCCTCAGGCCTCCCTTGCTCTGCACATTTTATATCAGTGCAGCCCAAATCACATACGTATGCACTATTCTATGCCATTTTGTAGTATAAATAGTGTAAGTAGTGCATTCACACTCACAACACTAAAAAGAATAAGTGCACTTCAAATACCTGGATGATGCACCTATTCAACTGTTAAAAAGTGTGGATTGTTGAACACTTCGCTACTACTACAGCTACTGCTTTGCTCACACAATTTAAGGGCAGAGCTTTCCTGAAAGGTAGGGGTGTGGGCCGCGTGGCTAAAGGTTTTTCATTGGTCAAAAAGTTTATATTTATTAATGCTAATTGGCCACATTTAACCGGAAAGATTACCTTTAACCAATTAAAAACCTTTTGTCACGGCCCTTTCTTTCTGGCTCCCCCAACGCTGATTGGCCAGCGCATTTACCAGAAAAGGTACCTTCAACCAATAAAAAACCTTTTGCCATGCACTTTATATTTTGGCCTCTCCTACCTTTTACCACACCCATTTCTCCAGACTGCAGCTACCCCTAACTCGAGCTTTTGGGCACGGATGTTGGAATAGTTTATTTATTTTGGATTGTGAAAGCAAAATTCTCTTAAGAGAGTGATAATTCTGCCTCTCAATGGTGATTACGTTTATACTAATGGCGGGTATTATTTGGAAGTTTGGTCATTTATTTAACTAACGTAAATTTGGCAACCGTCTGATGTCACCAGGGAAACGGTTTGAAATTCCAATTAGTAAAATAAAATTAGTGTACCATTTGGGACGACAATACATAAATACTATGCATATAAGTGCATAAGTTCATAGTGTATAGTGTGCCTTTTGGGACGCAGCTGTCTCTATTATGACTCACAAGGATCTCAATAACGAGCGGATCTGAATCAGGAGTGTTAATTAGGAAAGACGTACAAAATATTTATAAAATGTGCATGGCGGGGATGCCCAAGGACCGGACTTAAGAAACACTGGTGCAATGGCGACTACAAAATCATTTGTTAATTTTTGTGATGTAAATTTTGCAGTTGATGCCTAATAACTCATTAAACACAAAAGTCGTAATTAGGGCTACACCTGCATGGTTGCCTGCATAGTCGCTGGTTCAAATCCCGGCTGTGTCAGTTGGTATTTCTGCATGGAGTTTGCATGGTCTCCTCATGTTCTTGTGGGTTTTTATTTAGGAGCTCCAGTTTCCCCCACAATCCAAAGACATGCACTATAGGTGAACTGAATAAGCTAAATTGACAGTAGTGTATGAGTGTGTGTGAATAAAAAAGTGTGTATTGGTGTTTCCCAGTACTGGGTTGTGGCAGGAAAGGCATCCGCTGTGTAAAACATATGCTGGAATAGTTGGCGGTTCATTCCACTATGAATAAATCAGAGACTAAGATGAAGGACAATGAATGAATGAATGAATGAATGAATGAATGAATGAATGAATGAATGAACTTGTATTTTATAAATTAACCGTAACATATAACTATAATAAGCCACCGTGTCGCCACAGCTTAGGTCAATATCATGATAAAAGCTTCAGCAATTAATCACAAGTAAATTCGATACCAGCAGAAGCCTGCTTTCGAGGAGGAAGATTGGACACTTCAGTACTACACAATCAGACATTACTAGCCAATTATGTCAGACAATAATGGCCAAAGACACAAATGTAACGAAGCATTTTGTTAGCATTTTTAGAGTGTTTTCTTAAAGATGTTATTTTCTCTGTTTTCCTTCTGGGAGGTGAATTCTGTGTGCTTTTTCCCCAGGCTACAGCATTTGATGAATGTGTCTTGGTAAATGAGCCCCTGGGTTTAGTATTGATCATTGGGAACTGGACCAGTCCTCTCCAGCTCTGTCTCGTGCCTTTAGTAGGTGCCATTGCAGCTGGTAAGTTTGTGTTCTTACAGATGATGAGAAATCAGTTTACATGGGCTGCATTTGTATATTTCTTGTTTTTTTTAGGTAACTGTGCAATTATCAGCCCATCTGAAACCTGTACACATACAGCTGGGCTCCTGCACAGACTCATACCTGCGTATCTGGACAATGTGAGAAAATGACTACATTGAGTGATCTTGGATTGTGTGTGTACTACACCACCTGACTTAAGTCTTGTCGCCTATCAAAGTTTTGGGAACAACAAATAATAACTTGACTTCTAGTTGATCATTTGGTATCAAGTGTCTTATATGAAAGGCATAGCCTCTACATTACACTTATTTCACCAAAATAAAATATGATCATGCCTTGATTTTTAATTATTTAGTTAGGACAATAAGGTCTGACTTTGCTTAGACAAAAGTCTTTGTCATTTAACACAAATACTGTATAGAATAAAAAGTCATAGTGCAGTGGAAAAATAATTAATATTGTCTATAACTCCTATAACTCCTAATTAATATTGTCTATAACTCCTATAAGCTCCTATAAGCTTGGAGGACTGCATCCATACATCACTGCACCAAATTACACTGAACAGAGCTAAACTGAACTGAACTGAACTTAAACACTAAAACCTGAACCACACTGTTCCAGTTACTATGACCATTTATGTGAAGCTGCTTTGACACAATCTACATTGTAAAAGCGCTATACAAATAAAGCTGAATTGAATTGAATTGAATACATCTCCGCAATGACTCAAATAACTTATTAATAAAGTCATCTGGAACGGCAAAGAAAGCGTTCATGCAGGACTCCCAGAGCTCATCAAGATTCTTTGAATTCATCTTTAATGCCTCCTCCTCCATCTTACCCTAGACATCCTCAATAATGTTCATTTCTGGAGACTGGGCTAGCCAATCCTGGAGCACCTTGACCTTTTTTGCTTCCAGGATCTTTGATGTGGAGGCTGAAGTATGAGAAGTGATGTTTTGTTACCTCAAGCTGTTGATTTTCCCATCGAGTCTGCAGATCTCTTGCATGCCCCATACTGAATGTAACCCTAAATCAGGATTTTTCCTTCAGCAAACTTGACTGATTTCTGTGAGAATCTTGGGTCCATATACTGTAGGTTCCAATAGATCTTCTGCAGTATTGGTAATGATTGAGATGCAGTTCAACAGATGATTCCTTGGAAGAATCTACCCCCTGCCACTTTTCCAAATGATCAACTAGAAGTGAAGTTGGTATTTGTTCCTCCTACAAGTGGGATTTACCTGAATTTTGTCAGGTAGTATATATATATATAGTAGTTTTGTACATTCGTTTTACATGTTCTTCATCTTTTAGGAGTGCTTCCACTCTGTTATAGCAGCAGCACATGAAATTCCAGAAATAGTGGATCTTAAATTTGATTATGTGTTCTTCTCTGGTAAGTACTAGCTGATTTTTTAAGTATTTTCATATTGCAATTTTGTTGAAGATTTTCTTATTGAAAAATTTGACGGTGCTCTTATCTAAGAAATTAAAATTGTTGTAAAGTACAAAACTTTTATTTAAAACTAAACTAAATGTACAGTTACTTTTGATCACATCCTTAAATTAAAATGTTTATTTCTTTAAATAAATAATGCATGAAAAAAATGAAAACAGTTGAACAGTTAAATGTAGATATATATTGAATAATCTCTCTTTTAATATCTAAAGTTTTAAAAGGCTCTTTACTGACACTTTTGATGACATGTATCCTTGAACAAAAATATATATTTCTAAAAAAATGGATAAAATGATATTCTCATATAATTTCATATTAATAATAATAATATTATTATATAAATATATAATATTGGCGACTGGTGGCTCAGTGGGTAGCATGATTGGCTCACAACAAGAAGGTCATTGGTTCTAACCGTGGCTGGGTCAGTTAGCGTTTCTAAACGGAGTTTGCATACTCCCCCCGTGTTGATGTGGGTTTCATCTGGGTGCTCTGGTTTCCCCCACAGCCCAAAGACATGCGCTATAGGTGAATTGGGTATGCTAAAATTGGCTGTAGAGTATGAGTGTGAATGAGAGTGTATGGATGTTTCCCAGTGATGGATTGCAGCTGGAAGGGCATCCACTGCATAAACCTTATGCTGGATAAGTTGGCAGTTCATTCCGCTGTGGCGACTCCAGATTAATAAAGGGACTAAGTTTAAGTTATGTTGAAAATAATGTGTATGTATTCAACTAGGGTCTGCTTGTTTTGACACGTTATTTAAAGCATGTGGCTAAGAAAAAAAAATTTTTGATGGGGAAAGTAAAAAAAAAATTGTGCTGGGCACTTAAAAAATAGAAAAAAAGAATAAAATTCTCACACTTCACAGGGCTCAAACTAAGTGCTGCAGCTTTATGGATTTATGTATTTGTAAGGTTTTTGTGTTAAAAGTCAATTGTACTAACAACTGTTTGCTTTCAGGCGATAAAGAGGACGGGATTAAAGTGGCTCAAGCTGCTGCTCGCACCCTGGCTCGGATTACTTTGGTGCTGCGCGTTAAAAATCCTTGCTACGTTGACAGTCAGTGTGACATCAACACCACAGCTCGGCGCATTACCTGGGCGCGATTCCACAATGCTGGCCAAAGTGCTGTGGCTCCTGACTACATCCTGTGCCATGCAGAGGCCAAAGAAAACCTCCTGCAGGCTCTGCGCTGCTCACTCCAGCAGTTTTATGGCACTGATCCCCGGGAGTCCCGGAGCTTTGGCAGGATAGTGAATGAGGAGAACTTCAGCAAGGCCAAAGAGCAGCTCTGGGGATCTGGAAAGGTCATCATAGGGGGTCAGGTCAATGAGATAGAGAGATACATTGGTGAGTGAAGGCAGACTATAACTGTGGTAACATTATTTTGATGATCCGCTTTAAACATTTTGTTAACTATGAGTCTAACTTTGAAATTTGATTACAGCTAGAGTAGTATTAGTTAAACTATTGATTACTGAATAATATCAGCTAACACTTTATTCAGCAGACATTATTCTGACTATCAACTTCATAACACAGTCAGGCCCACTTGAACCTGTAAGATAGATAGGTAGATAAATAAATAAAAAATAAAAAAAAAGATAGATAGATAGATAGATAGATAGATAGATAGATAGATAGATAGATAGATAGATTGATAAATAGATAGATAGATTTTTATTAAAATATGAACTATTTATTTTAAGGTAAATAAACTGTATTTTTTTATTTACAATAGGTAAGTTCTTTAAATACCTTTAGGTATAGAATTTATTTTCTCCTTAAATATTATAATCGTAATATATATGAAAATAATCCAACCATTTCAGTTATAAATCCAACCATTGGTGCCATTTTCACCACAACAAAATGTTTTGACTCTTAAAATTGTAAGTAAAAAGAATAATAAGATGAAACAGAACTTAATATTGATGGGGAAACAAAATGTAATAAGGATTTTTTCCATTTCCAATTAAACTTCAAAAATGCTTAAAATTATTAAGAAAAAAACATAATATTACAGGTATTTTTTCTTTTCCCTAAAATGAAGCACCAACTGTCCTGATGGATGTCATGGAGTCCGATCCGATCATGCACCAGGACGTTTTTGGTCCCATCCTTCCCATACTGACAGTCCAGGATGCAGACGAGGCTGTAGCTTTCATCAACTCCAGAGAGAAACCACTATGTGTTTATGCTTACTCTAGCAACAACAAGGTAAACAACCTCCCCTATAGCTATTTACTGTTTACTCACTAGAAATGTTTATAAAATGATATCTGGGGCTGCACGGTGGCGCAGTGGTCAGCATGATCGCCTCACAGCAAGAAGGTCACTGGTTTGAGCCTCGGCTGGGTCAGTTGGCATTTCTGTGTTTATTTTTCATGTTCTTTCCGTGTTCGCGTGGGTTTTCTCCAGGTGCTCCGATTTCCCCTCAAGTCCAAAGACATGTGATAAAAGTGAATTAAGTAAGCTAAATTAACCGTAATGGATGTGTGACCCCAGATTAATAAAGGGATTAAGCCGAAAAGTAAATGAATGAATGAATGAATAAAATGAGATCCTGTATTCTGTTGATATCAAAAAAGATAAGTTGAAAACCTGTAACCATTGACTTCCAATGTAGAAAAACAAACACTATGGAAGTCAATGGTTACAGGTTTCCACCTTTCTTCAGAATATTTTCTTTTGTGTTCAGCAGAAGACACTTAAACAAGGCGAGTAAATGATTTTTGGGTGAACTGTCCCTTTAAGTTCACAATATGTAGTGCAATATTACCATCTCATTCATATCCTGTGCAACTAAGGTGATCTCCAAGATAATGAATGAGACATCCAGCGGGAGTTTTTGTTCAAATGACAGCGTCTTACAGAGTGTGATGGTGGGTCTGCCATTCGGAGGAGTTGGTGAGCCACTCTTTGACATCTGATTATAACACAGACAAAGACTTTTGGCTATTGAGTCTAACTGTCATAGAAGTAGGCTTTGGTAAACATTCCGATTTTGATTGACAGGTGCCAGTGGGATGGGCTCATATCATGGTCGCTACAGTTTTGATGCATTCTCCCATAAGAAGTCGTGTCTTCTGCGCAGCACTCGGATTGAGTGCATGACAGTCTTGCGTTATCCACCTTATGAGGACCGTAACCTGTCTCTGGTCAGTCTGGCCAGCTTTCTAAATCTGAAGGGTCAAGGTTGGTGCACTATCTTGTAAAAGTGGTTGAGAGCAATTAATGGACTAAATATTAATCTGAAAACATCTCCTATCTCTAAAAACAAGTTGTAAACATTTTAAAACAAACAAGTTTGTTTTAAAAGATGGGGGATGTTTACTGATTCTGTGCTGTGATGTTGTATTCAGCTTTCTGTAAGCTTCGGTACATCCATAGAGATTGTACTGTATCTTCAGGGACAGTCCTTTTAAGAGGGACCTGCATATCCATTTATTCATTTAGCATGAGTTATTCCTTCAGAGGAGAAAACTAAATGGGTGCTGCTGGTTATGGAATCATGTAAAATTGCAAACATACACCAGCATCATTTTTATTTTTGAAATCAAATTTTATATTTATTAATTGAGGTTAAATCAAGGGACTGTTCACCCAAAAATGACTCTCCCTTTCTTTTTCAAAACCTTTTTTTTTTCTTTTTTTAAAGTTTTTTTCTTCTGTTGGACATAAAATAAGATATTTTGAAGAATACTTGTCGATGGCACCTATTTTTTGAACTAAGTTGTTGAATGTCAACAACCAACATTCAGGATCATTATTTTGTGTTGAACAGAAGGAAGAAACTCACATGAGGATAAATAAATAAGTATGTAATTTTCAGTTTTGGGTGAATTATCTCTTTAAATTGACCAGAACTAAATACATTTTACAATGTTATAAAGTTCAAAATAAAAAGTTCTTTGAACTTAATATGGGTGTTTTTAACATTGGCAATAAAAAAAGGTTCTTGAGCCCCAAATCAACATATATTAGAATGATTTCTGAAGAATCGTGTGATATGTTATGATGCTGAAAATTTGTACTCACAAGAATAAATACATTTGTTTGAAAATACATTAAATTTCCCCCTATTTTAATGAATAAATAAATGGAGTTAATAGGGGAATAGGGAGATTAAAAAAGTATTTATAAATGTTTTTTAAAACTGTTGTAAAATATAGTCCATTTAAAAACAGAACTGATTTATTTAGACCATGACGTATTACAAAATTCTCATGTAATTTCTGCAATATCATCTATTTTTTTTTATTTTACTTACATTTTATTTTATTTTACATCAAATTGTGTTTTATGTAGTGCTTTTGTTGTTGTTTGTCTATTGAGATGTCTAATCTATTTTTGTCTCTGCCTTTTATTCCTTTCCCACTTGTTAAACGACAATCACTTATATTAAAACAATGACAGTTTACAACATCAAGCAGCACAAGTTGTTTTGTTTTGCTAAAAATAAATAAAAGGGATAGAAGTCCTGAAACATTTAAGTTACAATGGCTGTGCCACTCATACGTCAGACATAAGGTGGATGGAAAATTCAGCTTTTTAGTCAGTAAAATCACAGAAAGGTCAGTGAATTTGACATTTGGCTTGAAGTGGGAACCCTGGTATTAATATATTGATCTGATAAAAGAAACATAGTTTTCAGGATAGAGACTATTTTGCCACAGTATTTCCTTCATATAAAATGTACCTTTTTTAAGTTGGTTAATAGTTGTGAACATGAATGTAGTTAGCATAAAGTTTAAATCAGATATTTTCAGCCACTCCATCTCCATTAAAATGTAATTGATATTTTAATAATTCCACATGACTGTTATCTATTAAGTATCCTGAACAGACATTGCCTTAATGATTATTGATCCCTAAAGTGTCTGAATACATGTACACAAATGCGCACATATAAATAAACATAAACAAATTGTTCAAATTCAAGTTTGCTGTCTTCGTCCTTTAGTCCTGCCTTTTGTAGATGGTTTCTGCATTACCGTCTTTCATTGCAGCATATCTAGCAACTGTGAACAAGTAGTCACTCAATCTGCAGAAAGAAGCAATCATTTTTTACTGACATGACTTTTATGTATCCTTATGCAAACATATGGTTAAAATATGCTCATCATACCTGTTCAGATATTTGGCAACTTCAGGATCTGTCTCACCTGAACGGACAACAGGAGCGACACTGCAATAGATATATTTGATATGAACACAGCTATAAAGTAATGCAAGTCTAATAAGCAAATTGTATATATGAATATTCTCTATGCCTGTGTGTGTGTATATATATTAGACTGACCAGCGTTCAGCTCGTCTGCACACTGCTCTGGCCACATGTAGAGCTGCACTGCTTTTACCGCCAGACTGCAAAATGAACATGAGATGAAATGGTTTTCTCTCAGTAATTGACTGTGAGGACCATCGTGGAGATTATGTAACCATATTTATACAACAGTTCTGTCTGGTTCTCTTAGCTAATTGGCTGATAGCCGTGATATATTTAAGTAATATCAGCACCCGTACAGCCTCTTTACCCTTTGTGTATTACTCCGCTCACATACAGCCAGCAAAAAGCAGACACTACAGATCTAAAGTTTAAAAGATGCTTGCTTAGCTTTTTAACTGTCAGCTTTTGACTTGAATCCAACGCGGAAGAAAGTAGTTCCTCATACAAAAGGGTTTTTGAGACTCTCGATGTTTGGTTTTGTTTTTATATACACAATTATGCCGTCAATCCGTTGTATAAACGCAATATCACACTCGTAGCAGTGCGATATGGCTGTATATCGGCACTGGTGGGGGCACTATGGCAGTGTGATATTGCTTATTTATATAACGTACTAGGGCTGCACAATATTGGAAACATCTGACATTGCCATATTCTGTTTTACTGCGATATTTATTGCGATTTGAATATAGTCTCACCAAACGATTTGAATAGCTCTATTTGGAAATATTTCATTAATTTAGATCAACTGGGATGATCTAGTCTTTTTCCATGGAGTGCAGAAATCCTAATAAATTCACAAACAAAATTTATTAAATAAACAGTGCTTTATGATTTTCTGGGGTGTCTAACAGTATTCAAGTACAGAAATTTTATAATCAAATGTAAAATAACATGGTCAGCATTGCATAAATAATAATCAAATTCTATATGATAGTATAATAGTATAATACATCTTTAATAAATAATCTAATCCTGCAATGAGACTATTGCAGATACACACATTGCAATATTGTTGCAAAAATGAAATATTCGGGACAATACATACAGGGAGTATGAAGCTGGTGAGCGGCGGAAGCTCCTCTGTGAAGGAATCAATCCACTTCTCCAGTTCAGACACAGACTGAGAGCTGAACTTCGTTTTGGCTGTTTGAAGCAGGAACATCAGAATAAGGCTTATCTTTGCGATTTAAATATTTGCCGTTACATAGAAAACCATCCTGCAGTTCTGCTTACTAATGTGACTCTCTCTTGCTGATGAGCGAGGAGTGGCGATATTGGATCCTACATCCTGAAGTACACACTGGATCTGTATAAAAGAGAGAAGCATATGGACATTTAAGCCATCTTCCACCTTCGTAAAATCTTAATCGTAAAATGGGCTTGAAAATGTAAATTAATTCTGGGCGGAAGGCCTAAAATTTTTTTAGATGGCATTTTGTATATAAAACTAAGGTAATAATATTGTAACTTATACTCAGCTTCTAATACAGGCTGACAATTTTGCTTTATATTCCTCAATGTGGTATTTGGATTGCTAGAGAGGTATTCATTTAGTTTTTCCTGTAGGTGTTGTGCCAGTAACAATTGATTTGCATTTACTGAATCACCAAAGACCTCAGTTTCAGCTTTAAACTCTTTAATGTTCATCTAAAGAAAGAAGTCAGTAACACTTTCGTTTAATTACCAGTTCTTGCTATTTATTAGTGGCTTATTTACCTGCCTGTTATTACAATACTGGTTGTTTATTATTAGTAGTACATATTCTTCACAATTCTATTCTACATCCCTGATCCCACCCACTACCTAATCCCAACTACTTCATTAATAACTATTAATAAGCACCAAAATGGAAGTTTATTTAGCTAAAAGTAATAGCTCATGTTTTTTAATAGCGAGAGTAGTAGTGTGACCAAAAAGACCCTTACATGAGTGAGTAAATTAATAACAAATTTACACTGTGTTGGGGTGAACTATCCCTTTAAAAGTAACTGTGAGGCAAACCTTCTCCAGCTGATCTGTGAGTGAATGGCCGCTGTCAATGCAAAATTCTCGTGCTAACCTGAAAGACACAGAGTCATTTTATTGGTGGAAATCTACTGCATTCATCATTTTAGACCTAAAAGTCATTTGTCCAGCACATTGCGCTTCATTAACTCTATCCATTACCCTATTGCTGATGATAATTCATCTGTTGTTCCCAAAGCATCAAATATATGATCCTCCTTGGGTCTCCTCTCACCTGTGAAGGTACTGGAGAAACCTAATGAGGCGAGACAATGGAAGCAAGCCAATGTTTACACAAACCCGGATGGGACTTTCAATTTGACATGCAACTGCAGCAGCATCACATATTTAGTAAACATAATGTTGATCGTTTAAACTACAATATGAGCTGTCAAGACAAAATATGCTTATAATATGAACGTAAATAACCTTTATCCCCAGTTTTAGTGTATATCTTGGGAATTCTTCTGTTTTCCTCTGATGTACTGCTGGCATATCTTGGGAAAGTAAGAGAATGACTTTAATATGCATACTATTTAAAAAAATGCACTGTCGTTTTTGGCTATATTGGGCTAAACACATGGTATGTGGTCTTCAGATAGTTTTAAAAACTGTTTTACCTTCCTCTATCCCCACACACACGCATCTGCTTTATGTTCATACATGTCCCTAAGCGAAAGACACGGTGAAGACTTGTGGACCTGGTAACGAGAGATGACATTTTAACACGCTAAAACATTTCCATTCGCGCTTCTTGTATTTTCGATTCACACATTTGACTCCTTATGCTGCCCGTAGACGGGCGTTCTATCACGCAACCAAATGACGCGAGGTGGTTCGAAAAGCGATTGGTGTTTCCAGAGTCGGCGACCATGAGAGCTTCCTCCTGATTGGCGTTTGCAGAGTCAATGATATAAGACATCAAACCTGATTGGTTTAGACTACATAGGCTATTCACGTGTATGTCAGTGGACAATCCGAAGCGATGAGTTTGTGTGTAACGATTTCTCGGTTATTTAGCTAAACTTTATACTCTAATGTATGTTGGTGAATGAATGAATGTGATATTTTAGTAAGACAATATCGCTGTTGTCAGAATACACTTGTACATCTTCCTGGAAAAGCAGAAGCTGTAATATTCAGGATGCAAAGCAGAGAGTTGTTCGTTTCAGCACCTGGGAAAGTAATTCTCCACGGCGAGCATTCTGTCGTGCATGGGAAGGTAAGTGTTTTGTTATTAGAGACATAATAATGTAATAAATAAATTTAGAAATGTCATTGGTTTAGAACAGGGGTGTCCAGACTCGGTCCTGGATGACCGGTGTCCTGCATATTTTAGTTCCAACCCCATTTAAACACACCTAAACCAGCTAATCAAGCTCTTTCTTGGTATACTAGAAACTTTCAGGCAGGTGTGCTAAACTATGCAGGACACCGGCCCTTCAAGACCGAGTTTGGACACCCCTGGTTTAGAAGAAGCTCTGCACACAGATGCAAGTTGTATTGTCTTGTAAAAATAAATTGTCATTTAATGCTTTCCGTTTATTCAAAAAAGTGTTGGAAATGTTGGAATTATAATTTTTTGAGCAAGCTTTTGCATTTTAATATTTAATAAAACTACCTTTAAATGTCAGAGAAACAGCAACTATTTTGTGTCTCTGTGTGTTTAATTATTTGTTTATTTTGCTTTATTAGGTTCATCTTAGGTCAGACAATAAAATATGCATATTGATACATACATGGGACATTCTACCAAACACGAACATTATCTGTCGCTGAAACAAAAGTATAAATATACAGTGAATAAAAAGTATTTCATCACAGAAATGTCTAAAATGGACTGATGGTTGATTTCTGTGAGTTGTTCTGTAGAGGAATATGTCATTCATTTGGTTCTCAGATGTTTTTTTCTTTATTAAAAACACTTTACAAATGTACAAACCCTGTTACTGTCCTTGTCTTCAGCCTGATTGAACCTGCAGCTTTAATAGTTTTGTGAAGCTAAAAACTTATTATTTAGAATAGAACTTATTTAGAAGGAAAAAAAGCTTCTGAAATAGCAAGTTTAAGTTGTTATCATTCACATCACTTGATTAAAATTATAAATACATTTTACAAATAAAGGCTGCACAAATATAATATATAATAATACAAATAATTTTACAGTTGTCCACACGTTTCTGCTAGTCCTGTCACATTTGCATTAAATATAACATAAAATAAGTGGAATACACTATACGCTATGACTCAGAAGTGACATTATTTGATGGAGAAGTTAACAATGATCAAGGATGCCTTCTATCATTGAATTGTATGATTCTATGCTTGTTTTGGTAAACTTAATTATACACTAAATTAGTAAATAATTTATAAGGTAAAATACCACATATATACACAAAAATATACACACACAAGATAACATAAAAATAAGAATAATAACATACAAAACAAAAGGAAAAATCCATTTAATTTTTTTAGAAAAGGGCATCAGTTTTTCTGGACTGTTCTGGCTTTTGTTTTATTGCAAACCGAATCTTTCCCATTCTGAGAGCATGTAGGAAATCAAAAACCCATTGTCGATAAGAAGGTGGGGAAATGTGTTTTATTTTGAGGGATAATGATGGTTATGGTCAAAGGTGAGGGGGCAATTCAGGTCTGCTATGTCAAAATACCGTTAAATCTATTTAATTTTTCCTGTTCTTCATCAATGTTAAACAGGTTGCCTTGGCTGTGAGTGTGAATCTGCGCACATACCTGCGGCTGCAGTCCACGTCATCTGGTCAAGTGTGCATCAACCTCCCCAATATTGACACTTTTCTGTCCTGGGAAATAACTGCACTGCAGCCTCTACTTGCTGGCTCTAAAGGTGAAACGAGATATGTATTAGTTTTTATTAAAATGACAGCAAAATTGAAAATTGTTATGTACACCTATGTTCCACATCTCAATTTTGGATGAACAGTTTATTAAGGATACAAAAATGCATTTTTGAAAAAAGCAATAATCTCTAGCACACATTTCTTTGTTTCAGCTGAGCAGAGGGACCCCAAAGAACTTGATGCAGATCTTTTGAAGAAACTCAGAGAATTCACTGGCATTTCAGATGATTCCACAGACACAAGGAGCATGGCAGTGTTGGCTTTTCTCTACATGTACATCACTGTTTTTGCAGAGTAAGAAACCTTTGTTTCTTTGCATCATTTATTAAGACCGCAGCTATTCAAAACCTTCATGTAATGCAAATAATTAATTTCGTATACTATTATTTTATGGGTTCTTTGATTTTAATTACTACTGTATATGAAATGTGCTATATAAGTGAACTTGCCTTGCTATGCCTTCTTGAGGATATTTTTCCCCCCAGGTCTTTGGCCAGTATCACAGTGTCTGTGTGGTCAGAGTTGCCCACAGGAGCTGGTTTAGGCTCCAGTGCTGCCTATAATGTTTGTCTGTCTGCTGCATTGCTGTCTGCTAGAGGAAACATATCACCTCTGCTTATGGCTCAGCAGGAGTCTGCCAGGTAACGCTTCATTTTGGGGCTTTTATGTAGATATTGAAACCAGCGCAACAATCCCTAACTTGATTTACTTTTAACTCTTTAAATCAGGGGTCACCAATCTCTGTCCTGTTACTTATTGTTATTTATTATAGTCTTAAGAGTCTTTTTGACATACCCTGTAGTCTTTTGTTTAGCAGATTTAAAATTCCAAATCCTTCATCTTGCAATGGAATTATTCAGCAAGTTTATGTAAATGTATGGTGAAAAATATACATTTTTCAGGGGGAAAAGATTAAAAAGGGATAAGATTTAGCTGAATGATTCTGAATGTGGTTATTCCTTTTTTTTCCTCAATAAAATAATTGTTGATGATGATAATAATAATAAATAGTTAATATTAATAATATTACAATAGTTATTATAAGTTATTACAATTTTAATTAACTATTTCCAGTTTCATTATATTTTAAATTGAATTTACTGTGAATTTAGCAACCAATAGTTAATATTTAATATTTGATATTGATATTGGGGTGGCGCAGGGGGTAGCGACTCACAGCAAGAAGCAAAGACATGCTTCCTAGGTGAATTGGGTAAGCTAAATTGTCCGTAATGTATGTGTTTGAAAGAGAATGTATGTGTGTTTCCCAGTGATGGGTTGCAGCTGGAAGGGCATCCGCTGCATAAAACATATGCTGGATAAGTTGGCGGTCCACTCTGCTGTGGCGACCCCTGATAAGCCGAAAAGAAAATGAATGAATGAATAATGATATTTACAATTCTTTGATGGATAGGAAGTTCAAATGAACAGCGTTTACTAAACATCTATGATGGTGATTATAAGTATTATTTAAAAACGATCTGTTATCTATTGAGGTTATTAATTTTTTTTCTGTTTGTGTTGCAGGTGGAGTAAGGATGAGATGGAGCTGATTAACAGGTGGGCGTTCATGGGTGAGAAGATCATTCATGGTAACCCTTCAGGGGTGGACAATGCTGTGGGCACATGGGGTAAGACTCTTAGGGTGCTTTCACACCTACACTTTTGTTTCGGAACGTATCTCGTTTGCCCAGTTAGCGCGGTTCGATTGGCATATGTGAACAGGGCAATCGCGCTCTGTTCCGCGCCAAAGTAATCGCTCCGAGATCGCTTGAGTGAGGTGGTCTCGGCTCGATTGAAACGAACCCTGGAGCGGTTCGATTGCAGTGACAAAGCGATCCGATCCGAGCGCGGTTATATCACAGTGTTTTATGGATATGTAATAGGCTTACGGCTATATGAAGAGAGAATTATGAGTAGGGCGGGAAGTTTCGCGAGTCTCCGGATGCCCGCAAACGAGTGATGATCTCCCGGTAATCTCGCGTCTCTCTCCCAGTCCTCAAATAGGCCTTCTCACCCCTCCCAACCGCATTTCTCCTCAGACACGTCACGCGCGCACCCTGTCAATCACCACCAAACCACCACCTCTCCTGACAGCTGAGCAGGACACTGCAAAATAAACCCTGACACTCTGACCAATGTAAGGAGAGTTTACTCGCACGCGACTTGTTTTAGCTCTTTTGGTCCGATTAGAAACTTTGCCGTGTGAAAGCGAACCGCTCCAAGAGCAAAGAGCAACAATGTAACAATTTTAATCTCTGTTTCGGAACAACTGAATCGATTCACTGGTGTGAAAGCACCCTTAACCTGTGCTAAAAAATTTTTAGTCCGTACAACAAAAAAGACTTTCAGATATTTTAGGTCAGTGCCACTGATGTTTTCAAAAGTTGATTAGATGCCAGCGCCAATGTTGTAGTGATTAGTGCGTGGACACATGGTACTCCAGTGTTCACGGCGACCCGATTTCGAGTTCTGCCTCAAAGGTTAAAGTCTAGATCGGATATGCAGCCGGCCGGAAGTGCGATATGCACATTAATATAGCAGCATTTTTATTTATGAAACTGTATAACAATAATTTCTATTTTTACAGTACTGTGACGGTTGGGTTTAGGGTTGGGGTGGGAGTAGGCATTAAAAAATACAATTTATTGGGTAATTTAACAGAGAACATAAATGATACTCGGTACAACTACATTTTTAACATTATTATGACGGTTAGGTTTAGGGTTGGGGTGGGGGTAGATGTTAATAAAATACAATAAATCTGAAATTTAATAAATAATATAAATAATTTACATAAACTTCCAGCCGCAACCGTATCTGGGCTAGCAACAACCGCCTCAAAGTCCTATATCGATCCTTTCCCTCTCTCCTCTCCCCACGCTTTCCTGTCTGTACTCTCTGTCGTATCAATTTAAGGTAAACAAATAAATAAATGTTAAGTACATGAGAAAAAAACAAAAGGAAATTATTTCACTCAACTTCAGGCATTCCAGTTATGCAGACAAAAGAATGTTCAGTTGGCACAACTTAAAAGGTTTTGTTACGGAGTAGTTCACCTCTCCAGAAAACAAATAATCTTATGTTCAACTCAACTAAATGTTTTTTGTATTTCTGATATGTAATTATAGTTCAGTGCAGCTGATGCTTTCAAAAGTTTTTGAACAAGAAAAGGCGAAATGAAATAAGGATTATGATTTTTGTTGTACTGACTTAATTTTTCACATTATGCATTTATTATTATGCTTCTTTCTTTAAATATATTTTTTTCTGTCCTTTCTATAATAGGTGGCTTCTTAAGATATCATTCTGGAAATATAACTCCATTAAGCTGGTAAAATGTCATTCAAAAATCATCAAAATATTGTTTTTGCATTATCATATTATTACTGTCATATTATTACAACCAGCAGACTTTTCTAAGTTTGTTTTTGGGTTAATTTCCTCCATAGGGTTCCCATTTTGAGGATCCTTCTCACTAACACCAAAGTACCACGTAGTACCAAAGTGCTTGTTTCTGGAGTGAAGGACAAAATTAACAAGGTAGTAAATGGCTCCCCTCTCCCCCCTTTCTATATTTTCATTCCTGTGCCCTTCAATTAGCATAATGGCCGGTGTTGTGTGAGGGAGGAACACTCCAGGGGCTTGGTGCTGAGTGCCTTTTAGAAGAGCTCCAAATGAAACACTCTGCCAACCTTCCTGTGTTCCGTTACCCTGACAACGGCAGCAGGTAGCCTCACCGCTGGCACATCCTGGCTAGTGAAGTGGAATTCCAGTATTATCAGGTTGGCAAAGAGCAAAGAGTCAGGGCGGACTTTAAAGGGGTCATTTTCTGCATATTTGTGCCATTATTAGTCAAAGCAGTAAGCTATAGCCAGTCATGATTTAGCCGTATTTCTTTTAAAGTGTGCTGTAATGGAGTGGTTGACTTACAAAAGAAACAGCATGGTCATTTATTTACCCTTACACCATTCCAAACCTACATCAGTTTCTTTCTTCTACAGTAAACTACACAAAAGAGAATTTCTTGTGGAATATTGTGGTATTTATAGTAAATTATTTATCCAGAGAATTCATGTGCCCTTGTAATCTTTGATCAAATAGCATCTCCTCGCTCTTGCATTGACATTGCCTGTCTTTTTTGCTCATGCATTTACTGTTGCAAGAATGACAGTCACACTTTCATCGGTAGCTAATGGCAAAAATCTAGTTAATTCATATTGGACCAATTCAAGTTTTGTCATGTTTTGCTTCTTATAAAAGCCGTTTCAAACTGACATCACAATAAGAGATAATTTGCTATTGCAACTTCAGTGTCCTGCTAACTTTAACACTTGGTGAAGAGTGTGAGTGATTTTTGGACTTCATACTGCAGACCAGTAGGTGGCATAAGTTTGCTAGTATTTTTCTGACATTTTAATATGAGCTGGTAAAATATGGAGCTAATAATATGCCAAAACAATCTGAATTTATATTGTGTTCATTTGAATTATTGACAAATGTAATTTAATAAATCTGAATTTGTATATGCCATTAAAATCATTTTAAATTAAAATTTCTTAATTTGAATTTCATAACCTAAATATTGAACATCTGAATTCTTAAAGGGCCATGACACCCCCCACTTTCGGTTAAAGTCTACTTCAGAATTTTTTCAAAAGATGCATGATTAATGGGTGTGGAGCTCCGCGAGCATCGGGCAAGAGTGGGCGTGGCCAGCAGGGGAGAACGTGAGCGAATGAAGCTAGCTCACAAAATGAGACAAACCGTGAGGAGACGCATGAGTTTATAGTTTACAAAGTTAAAATGCAAAGAAATGAACAGTGATTTAATGCCCTGCTACATTTGTTATTCGTAATTTCATATACAGACAACCACAATTTATATCATTATAAAGATAAGTGTGTTCATGTAAACCGTATAAATGAGGACTTCTCCCTCAATCCCCGTATCCAGCAAACTCAGTGCAGCAGGTCTCCTGACCTGTTTATTTTAACCATTAGCCCTGCTGGTAATCTGGAGGATTTAGGCAAACACAGCAGCACAGTGATGTGTCTGAATGTGAATGAACTCCTGATAAAAGACAGCGTCCGCCATTCTCTAATTCTCGTGCTGCTCTCCCGACAAAAATGCTAGCAGCACACACACAGCTTTGCTGTATGATCGGCCCTGACAAGATCGCGGGGGAAAACATGCAGCAAACCACGTGGATCATGGAAACAAACGCATATGAGCCTTCATGAACGGCTAAATACTGTGTGCCCGTGCCGTGGGTCCGTGACGTGTCTCACAGCTCGGGCTTGACTCTGGTAGGTCTGGCAGGTCTCATGAATAATTAAGCAGACGGCTCTTCTCATAGGATAAGAAAACTCCGCTATGAATAATAATGAGAAACCGACGCGTCATCATTGCACTTGCAGTACTGGGCTACGTCACCGATTTTGATCCCGCCCCAAAAATCATTTTAAACCCGGAAGCTGAAATTAGCTGACAAAAGCTCAAAATTATCCAGTTTTCCCCACAATTACAGCTGACAGGTGCTAACATTGTCTTAACTGATGCTCAACACACACAAATCTGTTAATATAAAAAAACGTTCTCCAGGGTGTCCTGAACCTGTAAGGCTGAATTTTTATAGACGTTTTTTCACTTGATGAAACTTGATTTTTTATTTATTTTTTTTGTGTGTGTGTGTGTGTTCTGAATTCCTAGACTGCAGATATAAAGTTTGTAAATATACAGTTTCAAGTTTTCAAGATAAGGAAATTCAGAACATCAAATTCAATATCTTAAAATTCAAAACCAGAGGCTCTAGTATTCAATGTTTTATGAAGATGTAATTATACTATTAAAAAAACATTTAATACTGCAATTTAGTTGCTGTTGTATTATGATACCATACTTGACTAAATCTGACAGTAATATAATTGTCTTTTGCAACATTGGATGTGTCGAGCTTTAAGTAGATGATCTTCCTTTAAGTAATGCTGTTTTCTCATCTGTGTTTGTACAGCACTTATCTTTCCTTTCAGTCTTCTGCACTGTGATGTTTTGCAGTTTCCCTCTGTAATGAGGCCAGTTCTGGAGTCAGTGAGTGCAGTGTCCTGCACTTGTGAACAGACACTCACTGAGATGGCAGAACATGGACCTTCAGCTGAACACTACAACATACTCGAGGTACAGTCTCACAGCTAAACCAAGTAGTGCTTATATTCATTTTTACAAAAACTTCAAAGTAAAAAAAATAAATAAATAAATAAGTATATAATTGAGTAAATAATTTTCTATAGGGATCATTTTGGGGATGGTAGGGAAAATAAACTTTACCGTTAACTTTAAAAGTTTGGTAAAGCTTTATAATAAAAATAGTTGCTTATTTTTCCTGCATTTGTTCGAGTAAAAATACAGTGAAATAGTGAATTATTACCTTCTTTTGTTTGTTTGTTTCAAAACGTTCTCTGCATATTATTGTTATTTAATCATGGGAAGACAAAGCAGAATTTTCAGCATCCATTATTACTTTAGTCTTTTTAGTGATTTCTGGTAAAAACATTCATCCTGCTTTAATATTTATGAGGAACCTTTGATTAATTTTATTCAAAACGTCAGTTAAAAACAAAGTTAAACAGAACAGCATTTATTGGAAATGGCACTTCTAAATTCTCGGCTGACACATTTGGTTAGTTTGATGCAACTTTCTGCTTTTATCTTCTGTCATATTCTTTATTTGTTTCATTTTTGGGGGGTACCAATGTGTTGGTAAATGTTAGTAAAAATAATATTGCTTGGGTTTGTATCATCATTTAATTTTTATAAATAAGGATGTGAGTAGCAAAAAGGACTGGTGACTTAAAACACCCAGTCAACTCAAATCAATTGTGGCTACATCTTAGCAAAGACACATTTCATACAGCTTGAAGTAAATGAGAAGTGACATTGCAAACTCAGCCTTTGCCTAACCTAAAATGTTACTGGGGTCATGTTGTTGTAAAATCTGACTCATATCGATCATATTTGCAAAAATAAAGTTGCAAAGTTAACAGAACACCCAATGTAAATTAATTTGGTTTGATTTAATGTATTCATGGTTGCCTTGTTACATTATATTAGTGCTTGTACACTTTTACATTGAATTGTTTGGGCACAGGGGGCTATAAATACAGTGTGTGTGTGTGTGTGTGTGTGTGTGTGTGTGTGTGTGTGTGTGTGTGTGTGTGTGTGTATATATATCAACACATTTCTAAACATAGTAGTTTTAATAACACATTTGTTATAACTGATTTATTTTGTCTTTGCCATGATGACAGTAAATAATATTTGACTAGATATTTTTCAAGACTTTAAGTGACATTTAAATGCTTAACTAGGTTAATTAGCTTAACTAGGCAGGTTAGGGTAATTAGGCAATTGATTGTATAACGATGCTTTGTTCTATAGACTATCTGGAAAAAAATAGAGCAAAAATGTTGTCCTTAAAATGGTGCTTAATTTAAAAACTGCTTTTATTCTAGCTGAAATAAAACAAATAAGACTTTTTCCAGAGGAAAAAATATTATCACACATACTGTGAAAATTTCCTTGCTCTGTTATATAATATGTATATATATGTGTGTGTGTGTGTTTGTGTGTGTGTGTGTGTGTGTGTGTGTGTGTGTCAGTGAGGTAGCACAATCACAACTGTAAATACATTTTATACATTTAAACATAAAAGGAGTTAATATCAAGTGTGCTTCTTTTCAGATAAATAATTTTTTTCTGTTTTGCCAACAAAAAAAATAACAAAAAAATACTGGACAATGCTGGACAACCTTCTCTTTGTGTTTCATTTGTTGTCCTCTCCTGACTTTCCTTTTAAATAACCAAAGAAATGATCAATATTTGTTATCCCGGATGGATGGATGGATGGGTGGGTGGATGGATGGATGGAGATGGATTGTATTGATCCTTTTAAGTAAATCCTCTCTGTGTCATTTGTCATCAGGAGCTGATTGATATAAACCAGCATCATCTGAATGTGATGGGTGTGGGTCACTCATCTCTGGACACACTGTGTAGAGTAACTCTGTCCAAAGGGCTACACAGCAAACTGACAGGGGCAGGAGGAGGAGGGTGTGGAATCACACTTTTGCGACCAGGTATCAGCACACGTGCAAGAGCATATTTTCATACACAACATGAAACATGAGCACACATTGCTTAGCGTCTTATTAACACAACCAAGCCTTAAAATTACATTCTGGACCACCCCTTTAAGTGAGAAGCTATGCAAACAGCTTTCAGTATCACAGAATGATTTTTGCGACCATTGCATTCGATATTTTGCGTAGTTTGGCAGAAAACTAAGGCTCTGTGTAGGAAATGCTGCTGCTGCTGAACATACATGCTGGAGATTAACAGCTAATTGCAGAGTTGATTTTATGAAATAATGCACACGGCATTCGACATGCAGTTTATCATTCAGCCCTACCCTGCACTAGTAAAAATCTTTTCCAATTTATCTCCACTGGAAACAAAGAACTTTAATATCTGTTTTCATTGAACACCTGGACATTGTGAAATCCCAGCAAACAAACAAGCAGATGCTGCTGTTAAAAAAAACTTTTCACAGTTATTGCAAGCTGTTTAACCCCCCTCCCCCACCCCCCACCCCCATTCCCAACCATTTTAAAATGACCACAGCACCTTACTGTTGGTTAATAAAAAAGTTCCACCAAAAAATGCTAATTTACAGTTATTTGATCACCTTCAGGCTAATAAAGATAACTTTTCTTCAGTAGAACATTTAAAGAATGTCATCCTTGGTCATTCATATAATGCAAGCCAATGGTTATTGGTTTTTGACATAAAAAGCACGTACAAACAAGTCCAAATCAATTCCAGTATCTACTGATGATACACCAAGGTCTTATGAAGTAATCCATCTGTCTGTGCAAGAAATTGAACATTGTTTATAATATCATTAGCTTTAAGTGTTATTAGCATATATGATTTTGTAATCAATGTCTTAGTACAGGGTAGTAAATTATGAATACTTCGTTCTTATGTCTCTTTTGTAATCACCTAGTTTGTGATAAGTAGGTGGTCTTGTGTGGCTGTTTGAACACGTACGACTAAATGAGCATTTGCCCTTTAAAAGCAATCGTACGACTATCTCTCTGGAAGGGGTCGAAGGTGGACAATCTCACAACATTTTTCTATTTGCACCTGTATGTAATTTTCATTGTTGTCCACTAGTGTTCACTCTTTTGAGGGGCGCATTTTAATATCACATGTGGCTTTTATTTTTAGTAATTGCTGGTATCAAATTATTTGTTCGTTTTCTTAGTGCCGAATAGAAAATTTCATAATCGCACACAAATGTTTTTAACATTAAATGCACATTCACTGTTACGTCATTTAATTTTTGCAGAAACCCTAATTGCAAATCTTTTTATCTAAATCAAGCTGTTAAGTTTAATACACTGCTCATTTACGTTATTTTAGTTGGTTACATGCATGAAAATAGCAAAGAGAACTGGTATGCCTCTCTTTGAGACACTCCAAAAATTAAAATAGGCTCGTTTTAGCCTATTGAACAAATGCCCTACAGGTTAACGGTAGCGTTGTTACCATTTTTAATCCATTCAGCTGATCTTTATGTTTGGTGGCAGCACTTTTAGCTTACCTTAGCATAAAGAATTAAATTGAATTAGGCCGTTAGCATCGATGTCGCTCAAATTTTTAAAAGTTTAGATTTTTCCTTTTTAGAGCTTGACTGGTTCGTAGTTACATTATGTACTCGGACTGACAGATCAAAAATTTTGCTATTTTCTAGGCTGATATGATTAGGAACAGTACTCTTGTTGTGTAAAAATTAAGGAACTTTGCTGCTCATGTGCACTGATATTATGCAGATTTTAACTCGAGGGGGGGTGTCCAAACTCGGTCCTGGAGGGCCGGTATCCTGCAAAGTTTAGCTCCAACTTGTCTCAACATGCCTGCAAGGATGTTTCTAGTAAGCCTAGTAAGAGCTTGATTAGCTGGCACAGGTGTGTCTGATTGGCTTTGGAACTAAAGCTGCGGTCACACTGCACTTTTGCTCCCAATAGACTCGTGTGACAAGTTTTGCAGTTCACTGTTGTAAAGTTCAAGCTTGGTGAACTCTGACCTGCAAAATCGCATCGCTTGACTTCAAATCATTTTGTTATTTACCGCCGCTCTTCGCAGTGCCATTCAGTGTTGCCAGACATACGATAATTATCGGATTTGTCTGATAATTTCGACCTCTGTACGATGTACAATCAATAATGAAAAATCCTATAATGTACAATAATTTCAGAATATTATGGCATTTAAAATTAATTACATTGTAATCTTAAGGAGGCTTCTATACTTTTTGATCTAGCTGCATCTTTTGTCTACTGTCTGTGAGGAGAACTTGGACACGTTTTCTATCACATCTTACGTTACATTTTCTCAGCCAATCAACTTGGAGAATGGCTCTCTCTTGCGAGTTTACATTCCTGCCACAGGCAGCCATGCTTAAGTCAGTCGTTTTCAGGTTGAGGTTCAAGCAATAAAGATTTAAAAAGTAGTGCTGAAAATGAAAGTGAGAAGGACAGGGGAGTTTGCCCTTGATGTTCTCGTTTTTTTGCGTTGTGTCATGTGAACGCATTTTTTCAAAGTTAATCTCATCAAAACAAAGCCATGAAATGAATACACTTTGAATGGGCTCGTGAACGCCTCAAAGTGTGTTAAAAATTCGGGAGGGTGCACTGCTTTCAAGCCAACTGGAACTATGTTGTGGTCCATGACTGCATCAGATTTGTACACCAAAATGAATCCCTTAACATCTGGCAACACATGCAGGACAGCGACTCGGAGGTGAAGTTTGATCCTTCCCACTAATGTACCAGTAGTTGTTATTATTTTTTTAAAATAATTTTTAAAAATATTATTTTGTAATTTGCATGTTGTGTAAAAACGCAATTTGTCTAGATAATAGCTGTATACTCTCCATTTGACTCGTGTACGATAATCTTCCTCCAAATACGATTATTTTGAGGTTCTGGTACGATACTTTGATATTTCCAATCTGGCAACACTGGCGCCATACTAGAGGATTTCGCATGCTCAAACTTAAGTAACAGAACACCGGCCCTCATGATCGAATTTGGACACCCAAGTTCTAACTGGTAGTGCATGTGTAGGGTTTGTGCTGGGGACTGTTTTCTGGCACTGCGTAGTGTCTAATATCATTGCACCTACTGGAGCCATGGTAAGGCAGCAACGTTTCTTGATTATTACATGGGAATTAGTACACAATGTAACTACAGAAGAGTCAAGCTTTAAATAGGAATATTATCTAAACTCTTTGGTCATGTTTGAGTGAGATGCTAATTGTCCAATCTATTTGAATGATCTATGCTTAGCTAAGCTAAGCTAAAAGTGCTCCTGCCAGCCCTGGAGATCAGCTGAATGGATTCAGAAATGGTAAAACTTCTTTAAATCCCCAATTAATGAACAAATTGTTAATTCTGAGATGTGGTTTCTTATAATTGTACCAGTCATTGTTGTTTTTCTTTTAAATGTCTTCATGGAGGCCTGTGGTGTGTATTTTGGATATGCTGCCTGTGGTTAATCAGCCTGATTGCTCTGTATTGTTTGTAAAGCCTGTGTGAAGGTGGCATCCCGCTGACTGCTTGACTGTTTAGCATGGCTTGTGAGGTGAATCTCACTTGTCAGTCTTGTCTGACAAAGCTAACAACTTGACACAGCAGCTGTCAGACTGGGCCACACTCTTTGTTTATGCCTGAAGCCACTAACGCATTGAATTTTAATCAGGATCTTAGAACCCTCAAAAACAGCTTCCAATAAAGCAGAGGGAAGAAGCTGGGCAATGTTTAT
This sequence comes from Danio rerio, assembly GCF_052040795.2. Classification (NCBI taxonomy): domain Eukaryota; kingdom Metazoa; phylum Chordata; class Actinopteri; order Cypriniformes; family Danionidae; genus Danio; species Danio rerio. The sequence continues at coordinate 20,393,345 of NC_141025.1, forward strand.
GATGTGATGTTGTTAGCCTGGCAGCATAAGTATGAGGCATTGTCTTTTCTAGGCATGTCTTATTAAGGTTGAATTGAAACGTCTTAGTTAAATTCCTCTTCCTTATTTGATCTAGTGACATGTTTAGTGTTGCTCAGCATAAATCAGATTGCTTACTACCTGACGATTATATAAACCACAACTGGGTCTATATGTAAAAGCATTTGAGTTCTTCGTCTGCTTGCTATGGATGGATTTTCTCCATGTTTAGCCCATAAAATTGCACCCAGGGTTAACTTCTGAAACACTGGAGGATCATTATTAGCTTCCTCATGATGCACACATTGATTTTTCGGTGCCGTATTTGTGGATTTGACAGATTGTTGAACCACCTACATATGGTCCGTGTATCTTGGAGTTATCTGTATTGCATAAAAATACTTTAAAGGCAAAGTGCTTTTAACACTAATCTTGTTTCAAACCCGTTAGACTTTTGTTCATCTTTGTTACACAAATATAGATGTTTTTGTGAAATCTAAGAGCTTTCTGACCACAGATGGACAGCAAAGTTCATGAAACTTTTAAAGCTCAGACACATAGACTGTGTTGATCAGGGTATTGTTACCTTTCTGGGCATTTGAACATTTCAGTCAGAGCACTCAAAAGTATCTTGTTTTCTGAAACATTTTCTGAAACCAATTCTTTAGATAATAATTTATTAAAATTTATTTTAATAATAATAATGATTCTAAACTACTATTTTTATTTGTATTTATTTTTAGTTAAGTCCAGTTTTGTTTAGTTTTAATTATTTTTTTTTACATTTTAATTTATTTAAAAAAAATTATTTTTAATTTTATTTTAGTACAATTTTTTTAAAATAATAATAATAAGACCCTAAGCTACTATTTTTATTTTTAATTATTTTTAATAAAAAATATTTTTATTTAAATTAAATTTAAATTTAATTTAGTTGTATTTTAATTTAATTACAGTTTTTATTAAATTAAATAACATTTTACTGTATTATTCTTATTTAGTAAATTTTTTAAAAAATATTTACGTTTTTAATATGATTTAGTTCAGTTTTAATTTAATTACTATTTTTTATTTAATTTTATTTTATTAAAATGTCTTTTTTAATTATTTTATTTTTTAATTTAATTTATTTGTTTTATTTTTTGGTATATTCAGAACTCCATGAAGCTCTTGTTTTGTTAAAAGTAATTTTTATTTATCATCAACTCTTGATGACAATTTGTGTTTTTCTGTTTCCAGAGACTGATACTTCAGTGATTCAGAGCGCTGTTGAGGAGCTGAAGGCCTGTGGGTTTGACTGCTGGGAGACCAGTATCGGAGCTCCTGGTGTACAACAACACTCTTCTGCTGCTATCAGTCCAGATGTGCTGAAGATCCTTAACAGCTACTGACATATCACAAAACACACTGTGCTTAAACCCTTAGCACAGATGCTCATTGCTGCTGTTACTCTGGGTCCAGATTCACAAAACAGTATTTATAATCATAATGTAATTTTTAAAATAAAAATGGATCTTAAATTACTGTAATTAAGAAATATATTTATTTTTTGATGTTCAGAGGGCTTATGCATTTTGCATGCAATTTTTCCACATAGCAAACTCAGTAAGGATTTATTTGCCACTAGATGGCAGCACAATCTAAGGAACATATTGAATACTGTCAATTTTAGATAGACTGTACCAAGTGCATATAATAGCTGTTTTAATAAAATTAATTTAAAAATTATATTTAATAAAGTCCATTCTTCTTTTCCATGAAAAGTGTTCTTGCAGCAGTCTGTGTGTTTTAGGCTAATGTAGTTTGATCTTCTCATTTGCCAAAATCTTTCTCAACACAGATCACATTTCCAACCAGAGCTAGCACAGCTTGGAGCATTTTGGACTGAGCTCAGTCTTGTATTATTGTCGCTAAACCCAAAGTAATTACTTTCCAGTTCTTTGCACTTTTGTCAGAATATTTTGCACCGGAACAGTTTTGAAGCCAAGGAGGGGATGCGAGGACCATTTGGCTGTCAACCAGATGCAGTCCAAGTTGATCTGTGAAGCGCGGTGATGAAATAAACACTGTGCACTTAAAGCGGAGCACATTTCCCCACAGTCCCAGGAGAGGGGTGTAATTTTAGTGGTGTTTTGTGAGGAACAGATAAAGAGGGCTATCTTCAGCACACAAGACCTGGAGCTAGACAATGGGAAATGGATTTGCACTGAGATGAATGTGTTCCAGTAAACTGAAGGCCGGCAGAAGGACAGAGGCTCTTATGCTTGAACAAGTCATCTTTGGGAAGATCCAGGCAGGTCAGAGACACCTTTAAAAGTGAGTGCTGTCAGTTTTGTAAATGTGAAGCTGTCAGCTCGCTTAATCCAGACGCTCAGGCATCATTTTGGAAGTGAGGGGGATGTAATGTGCTACGCAAGATGTTATATATATGCTGCCTATATATATATTGCCTTAGCTCCCATGATGCATTTAAAATCATCACAATTTGTTAATTAGGAGTTGAATAATCTTTAATTTAACACATTTTTTTAATAGCACGATCACCTCACAGCAAGAAGGTCGCTGGTTCGAGCCTCGGCTGGGTCAGTTGGCATTTTTGTGTGAAGTTTGCATGTTCTTCTCGTGTTCGTGTGGGTTTCCTCCGGGTGCTCCAGTTTCCCCCACAAGTCCAAAGACATGCAAAATAGGTGAATTGGGTAAGCTAAATTGTCCGTAGTGTATGTGTGTGAATGAGTGAATGAGTTTCCCAGTGATAGGTTGTGGCTGAAAGGGCATCCACTGTGTAAGACATATGCTGGATAAGTTGGCGGTTCATTCCACTGTGGCGACCACTGATTAATAAACGGACTAAGCTTAAAAGAATATGAATGATTGAATGAATTTAAAGTAACATACCACATAGTTTTACAAAAAAAAAAAAGAGAAAGAACTTTTTTTTACATTTTCTCTCAAACAATATTGGAAATCCCGAAAGTTGCTTTAATTTGACAATTCTGGGCAAATTATCACTTTTAAAGCTTGAATGTCACTATTAATACATTTCATAAAACAATAATTTTCCAGAATGTTTCCACATGTTTCTTCACTTCCAAACATGTTTTGAGCTCCTGTCTTCTCCTGAATGCAAAATACATTTTTAAATTAATGTTGAAAAAATGTATATATTTCAAATAAATTCTGTTTTTTAGAGCCTAAAAAAGTATCTCAATAATATAATGCAGCACAACTGCTTTGAACACGGCTATTGATCAAATATCAAAATTTAAGAGCTGTCTGCATATCTTTTCCCAAAGATTGTGTGACACAAATACTAATGAAAATTCAGCTTTGCCATCACAGCTGATAATTACATTTTAAAATATCTTACAATAAGTTTGTAATTTTAAACTGATTTAATAATGTGTTTTTGAGGAAATGAATGCATCTTTTGTTTCGAGTTTTAATTTAATCACTCCGTGGGGTCCAAAAGAGTCTTAAGATGTTTTAAATTTCAAAAACTAAATTTTTGGACTTAAAAAGTCCTATATTTACTGAAACATAGTGGTGTAGTTGAGTTTTCTTCGTAGAGTGGCAGGGCGCACCCTTATAGACAGGGTGAGGAGCTCTGTCACCCGGGAGGAGCTCGGAGTAGAGCTGCTGCTCCTCCACATCGAGAGAAGTCAGCTGAAATGGCTTGGGCATCTGTTTTGGATGCCTCCAGAGAAGAGTTTGGTAACATTCAAAGAGTACAAAATGGAAATAACAAAGAAAAAATAATATTAAAAAAAATAAATACATTTATTCAAAAGGTCAGGGAGTTCTTCAAAGATTTTAATGAAGGGGGACCATTTATTTAGGAACTTGCATTTCGAGAATTGAATCGTTTATTTAATCTTTTCCAATTGAACGTAAGACTACATCACTTCATTTATCCTGCCAGCGTGTGTTAGAGATTCTACTCTTTTTTCACTTGAATAATATTAAATGTTAGACATTTTTACAGCAAACTGACTAAATAAAATTCCCTTATCAGGGAAAGAAAACTTAAACAACACATCACTTTACATGATCTTTCATTAATACAAAGACTATTTACAGAAGTAACCGGACCATTACAAAAAAAAAAAAATCTTAGTGTTTAACCCAATACAAGTCTAAAATTTCATTCATAATGGTCTTAAAAGGGTCTTAAAATATCTTAAATTTCACTTGAAGAAACCTGCAGAAGCCCTGTCACTATGTTTGTCACTATGTACTCACACTCAAGTAGTTTTAAACCTTTTTAAGATTCTGTTGAACAGTAAAGTATACATTGTGAAGAAATGCTGAAAGCTTGTAACCATTGAATTTCGTTGTAGGTTCAAAAATACTTGGGTAAGTCAAAAGTTAGAGGTATCCAGCTTTCTCCAAAACATCTTCTTTTCTGCTCAACAGTAAACAGAAGCACAATCAGGTTTAAAACAAGTAGAGGAGGTGAGTAAACGATGACAAATTTGTTAAGCTAGTGGTTTCCAGCCATTTCCAGCCTGACCAGCCTGGTTTAAGTTGGACATAGCTGGTTTTAGCTGGTCATTTCCCAGCCTGACCAGCTAAGACTAGGCTGAAAACCTAAAAATGTCCAAAAGCTCTCTAAAACCAGGCTGGTCGCCCAGTTAACCAGTCTAGGCTGGTTTAAGCTGTTTTTTTCAGTAGGGTGCACCACTAAATATGTTAATGTTTATGAGTGTGACCCAAGGGACCAATTGCAGTGCTTAAAGGAAGTGACCTCAGACCTCAGAAATGAACAGCTGTCCTCTTGTCAATCATGGCATGTGACATTTACTCACAGCCACCTACTTATATATACATCTACACTGAATATTGCTCTTCCTGATTGCATCCGATTTAAAGGGTAAAAGTGAGTCGCATCATCTTCCTTTTGCACTTTCCTCTTGCCTCCACGTCCACTTTAGCCCGATCCAATTTGGATCTCATTCTCAGACAGATTGAGGAATCGCTTTTCAATCTCTGATCTGCTGTAATGAAAAGAGAGAGGGCACTGCCTGTGAATGCGCTAACCGGATTAGCGGAGAGAGAGAGAAGAGGGGCGGCATCGTCCGTTTGAGGGAGAACAGATGAATGAGTAAAGCAGGCTTTAACCAGAAGAGGGGGGCCGGTCACCGAAATCCCCCTGACCTGCCGCTAGTCATGCGTCCTCGTGTTTGTGCTGACAAACAATTTCACAAAATTGGATCCCCCCAAATCGTTATCGACTTTCCTCTTTCCTTCTCCGTCTCTTGATAGGTCCGGCTATGAGTTAAACACTATTGGCAGTTTTGAAGTCTGTCCAACATGCAACTGCCAGAGAGAAAAGGTCAGTTTGTGGACGGGGAGAGAAAAAAAATCTGGAATAATTGATTTTTTTCCCCCGTTCTCTCTCTCTCTCTTTCTGTTGTTTTTATTCATTTCTTTAAATGTCAGAAGGCTTTTGTGTGCTATAGGCAGACAGGTTGTATGGGTGAATGGGATCTGGCTGGCCGAGGCTGGCTTTAGTTGAACCTTGACCCGTCTTCTCTGCGCATACTTGAATCCATGTCTTCGGCCCCCTTCGTAACCCCAGCTTGAATTTAATTACCACTGAGCTCTTCAATTTAAATTGCATTGATGAAGAGGAATGAGGAGGAGGGGGCGAGCTGTACCTCGCCGTCTCTCCTCCCTGCGAGGCACAGATGGTATTTTTTATCAATGTCAGCCGCAGCTTCTTTCTGCACTGATGAATAGATTCTAAGGATGGCCTGACATTATTGCAGATAACAGAGGCAGTCGAGAAAAGGGGTCAAGGATGGAGGGGACCAGTGGAGCTATTGAAATATAATAAAAACTAAAAATAATAGAATTCAGAGCTTTTCTCCATTCTTGCATGCTGTATTGTGTGCGTCACTGAAATGATTTCCTCTTTTCCAAAGTTCAAAAGTGATGTGAGTAAATGTGAGGACCATGATGTGTTTTTATTCCTCTTTTTTTCCTAACGTGAGCATTGTGTGCTGCTGTTGTGACTCATTCTCTGCAGGGATGTGACACTGTGCGTGATAGATATGAACTCTGCGTTTGTCTGTGTGACACTTGTGTAGACAGATCATAGCAGAAGTGCTGGCTGGCAGCGTGTCCTTTTTGTGAGCGCGGCATGGATAAAATCAACATCTGACCAGTCCTGTGAGTGTCAGGGTGGTTTTATCTATTCAGCAGGCTTTTTGCATCTGATATGACTTTTTTCATCATCTCTCTTACCTTTACTGTCATTTCCTTTACTGTCTTCTTTCATTTCCTCCTTTTTCATTTTCTGTTTCCTGTCCTGTCATCATCTCGGCCTTCTTTCCTATCCTTTTTTCTCCCTCTATTGTCATTTACATTTTTGCTTCGCATCTTCTTTTTATACAAGACTAGTTGTTTTGGTTGTTGTGTTTCCAGTTCCGTTTTTCCTTTATATTGTCATCATTCCAACAATTTGACTTTTTCATTCATTCATTCATTCATTTATTCATTCATTCATTCATTCAATCATTCAATCATTCATTCAGCTTAGTCCCTTATTTATCAGGGGTCGCCACCGCGGAAAGAACCACATTTTTCACTGCCAAATATTTTCTCTTGTTTTAATTTTCTACATAACTATTTTACTTTCTACTCTAAAAATTTGTTTCCATTTCCTGTATCCTTTTTCTCTCCTTCTTTCTGTTCTGTTACTTACCTCTTCCTTTTTATCTGCATGTTGTGTGACATCACACAAAGTGACTTTTGGGTCTAATCGATTTATTAGCGCACTAGGCAGCCTAGACTCTGCACAGAAAGTTTAGCCAGAGAAGAAATGGTCGTGCCCAACAGAGCCTGGTTTCTCTTAAGGTTTTTTCCTTCACTTTCATAGTTGAAGTTTGTTCCTTGCCCTTGTCACCACTGGCTTGCTTGGTTTGGGACTTGTGGAGCTGCGCATCGATAGATTTGCTCTTCAGTGTTTGGACTTTCAGCAGTGAAAATTAAACCACACTAAACTAAACCTAAACTCTGAAAACTGAAGCAGTTTCAGTTTACTAGAACTACTGTGTTAAACTGCTTTGTTATAATCTACATAGTAAAAGCGCTACAGAAATAAAGATAAATTTTATTCAATTGAATATCAAACTATATATGTATATATATATATGTATATATATATATATATATATATATATATATATGTATATATTTATGTATATATATATATATTCTCAAAATACACCCTCAACTCATTAAGAGAATGAGTTTAACCCTGTTAGACCATTCGCTGCAGTGCTGATTTTTCCATCTTTAAAAAAAGCAAAAATGGATTCCGACACACCCTTAATGCTTTTGCGCCCTGCTTTTTTAGACTTTGTGCCTAGATCATTAAAATAGAGCCCTGAGTCTTTAGACTTAAATTCCATTTTAGTTTTAGTCATATTTTAGTCTTCTGACTCAATTTATGTTTTAGTCGACTAAATCTATGCGAGATTTAGTAGACTAAAATATTTTTGGTTTCATTTAGGTGTAATTCATTTAAATATTGTATACATTTATTTATACTAAATATTGTAACTTAAAATTAAATAAAACAGTCTATTTTAAAATATGGAATGGCTTTTTTAAATGGAAGATGATGTCCTCACATTCCGTGTCTACTGTGGACCAGTTACTTTTCAAACTTACTCTGGACCAGAACTTTTCAAAAAATTATGACGAACATTTTTCATCAATGAAATTAACACTGATAACCTAATATCAATATGGCCAGAAAGTGATTAATTTATTTTAAATTGTTAAAATATTGGCGTGTGTGATGCAGCCAGTCCAAAGACTGTTGTGTACGCCATAATTTTATATAAAATTCACTTTAATGTGTGATATGACTACAAAGTGGTCATAAACAAACATTTTCTCAATTCAAATGAATCGCGGCCCGGAAACAGTATTCTTTACGTCACAACTTAACAAGCAGATACCTTTTCATTTCCTCCTCCTTCTAGTCTATTTCCACCATGTGCTTTCCATTTTCTTTTTCATTTCCTCCTACATTCTTCTTCCTTTAATTCTGCTTCTTCTTTCTTTCACTTCAGATCCTTTTTATTTCCTTTTCCCTGTCTTATTGTTTCCCACTTTTCTTCCCATTTCCTATTATTTTTCTCTATCCTCTCCTCGTTCCTGTCCTATTTCTTCTGTCTATTTCCCTTTCTCTGCTTTCTTTCTATTCTGATCCTTTACATTTCCCTTTTGCGGTCATGTATTCCTGTTTTCCATTCTCTCTATCCTCCTGTTCTGTTCTTTTCACCTTTCCTCTTAATGCTATTTGGAATTTCTTTTCCCCCCTTTCCCATTTTGATCTTTTACACATTGTTTCCTTTCTATACATCCTGATCCTTTCCATTCATTTTCCCTTTTCCTCTCTTCTTCTCCTTCCTACTCTCTTATTTCCACCTTTCCACCTCATGCTTTGAAACTTCCTGTTTTCCTTTCCATGGCATTTCTGTGTGGAGTTTGCATGTTTTCCCAGTGTTCGTGTCGTGTTTCCTCCGGGTGCTCCATTCCAAAGACATGCGGTATAGGTGAAGTGGATAAACTAAATTGTCAGGAGAGTGTGTGGGTGTTTTCCTGTACTGGGTTGTGGCTGGAAGTCCATCTGCTGTGTAAAAAATATGTTCGGGAATTGTTGGTTCATTCCGCTGTGGCGACCCCTGACAAATAAGGGACTAAGCCGAAGGAAAATAAATGAATGAATGTTTTCTTTCCTTTCCTTTCCATTCTGATCCAATCTGTTTCATTTCCCTTCCTGCGGTTTTCGCTTTCCATTTCCCTTTTCTCTTTCCTGCTGATTCCTTCTCCTCTCTAGTTCATTAGACTTATTGATTTTTAACCCTAGCAGCTTTAGCAAAATGGAGACTGCAGATTTTTTTCCACGGGTAGAGCCCGGTGCGCTTCCAATTGGTGAGGAGGCTTTGGTCTTGCCCACCAGTGACCTCTCACCTTCCTTCAAGAGCTTGTGGCTCTGCAGCTGAGCAGGGCTCTTTTCTGTGCTCCTCTTGAGAAGAAGCTGCAAGGGTCAGGGTCAAGGTGGTGTAAAATGAGAGTATGTGTGGGAGTTTGTGTGTCTTTCAGAGAGGAGAAAGGCATTCCCCTTCTGCCTGGCCCTGGTGAGAAGTGAGAGCAGAGGTCATTTGACCCCATTAAGGCTGTCGGCTGCAGAAGAATCTGGCACAGACCTGCACATGTCGAGAGGCTGAAGCTTGTGTGTGTGTGCGTGTGGAGGAGAGAGAAAAGAAGTCCTTGTGTGAGCGCTTGAATAGGTGGAATGAATCAGTGAGAATTGAAGACCGCAGCTTCTTACAGACACTTCAGGTTGATGAATTTACTTAAGGTCCTTCCTTGATTAATGATCACACTTGAACCAATATAATTGTTATTCACAGAATCAGTGGAAGCATATCTGTTCAGTGATAAATGATTCTGGGTAGTATGGTTGTTAATGGCACTCGTAGTTGAAGTTTAAACTGAACAAATTGATGCTTTATTGTACAATGTTCTGGTGTTCTTTGTAGTATCTTGTAAATATCTTAGAGTAGGGGAGAGCGGGGATGAAAGTCCAATAAAAAAAAAAAAACTAATTTTTAAAGACAGTTTTAAGCAGAAATATATATATATTTGTTGTGGTTACTAACTTACAAGAGTGGTCTTTCGAAATCAGCTGTTATTTAGTATCAGTGTAAAACAATTCCAATATCACTTTACTTTAAACAAAAGTCGCACATGGTTACCTTTGACCCCATAGACAGGGACGAAAATAACACGTGGGTGGGTCAAAAGTTACACAACAATGTTTGCAAGATGTACTTGCTTAATCTTGTTGATTTTAAATATATCCAACTATGACCTTGTTAATGTTAACTGCAAACACAATTGATTATTTATTTTTGAAAATAGAAATTAAACAGCATTTTCATTTTAAAATTCACTTCCAGAAAATGTTTCAAAAGCAATCCAACCATGCAAAATAATTTAATAATAATATAATAATAATTTTCTACAATTTTTAAATATTTTAATTATTATTGACAATATACATTAATCTTATAAAACATATGAGTCAAAACATTGTAAAATAAGGCATGGCTATTAGCAGTGGGACATAAATAAACGTGTTACTTTTGTCCCCATGGGAACTTTTTACATTTAATCCTGATTTACTTTCAAACTGAAAAACTCAAGGATGAACATTCCAACCTGTAGATTGATCACTGGTGTGACTCATAAAAAGAGAAACGCAACTTGTAATAAGGAAAAAAGAACCGCTATACAATATTTAGAAAATTTGGAGATAACTGTGGGTCCTGAAATCACATTATTTTTGGCATCTCCATCAAGGGTGCATGCTGAATTTGCTGTTATAGCCTGGAAATTAAATGTTGTCAGGACTTCGAGAACGTTTATTTGTTACTTTTGTCCCACGTTACTTTTGTCCCTGCTCTCCCCTATGTTAATGTGAAACAGTAATTAAACCGTATGCAATTGTTCATTGGTTGTTAGCAATCCTGCATATTTTAACAGTTATACAAATCAGACCAAGATTACACACAAATGTACAATGTACTCACAACAGTTTTGTTTTTTACTCACCCTTTGGTTGCTCCAGAATGGTACAAATTTCTTTATGCTGCTTGTATATATATATGTATGTATGTATATATATATATATATATATATATATATATATATATATATATATATATATATATATATATATATATATATATATATATATATATATATATATATATTTTCTTTTTAACTGAGAGATTTATTAACATGACAGTTTTAATAACTCATTTCTAACAACTGATTTATCTTTGCCATCATGACAGTAGATAATATTTGACTAGATATTTTTTAAGACACTTCTATACAGCTTAATGTGACATTGAAAGGCTTAACTTGGTTAATAAGGTTAACTAGGCAAGTTAGGGTGCTTAAAAAAACTTTTATTCCAGAAAAAAAATAAAAAAATAAGACTTTCTCAAGAAGGCTAATAATTCTGACTTCAACTGTGTGTGTGTGTATATATACACACACACTGTAAAACTCAACCATCAACTTTATCAAATGAAATGAGTGTAGTTAACTCAATTTATTTAAAGTTATTTCTACTCTTAAAAAGAGTTTTGAACTCAGTGTTGAAGGCTAATGATTTAATAGTTAATGAAATACCTCATTACTTTAACTTAAATAGAGTATGTTCACAGTTCACAGTTTCCTCAAGCGATTTGAGTTGCCTTAACTTATTGGGTTTTACAGTACTCAGTTGGTTTAAGTTCTCTTCATTTATCAGGTTTTACTGTGCTCAAATTGCTTCATTTAGTCAAATGGATTAAGTTCACAGTACTCATTAGGATTAGTTTTTGATCTTAAATAGTTTGTTCCAATCGGTTTCCTCAAATGGTTTGAGTTACCTTAACTTTTTGGGTTTTACAGTGTATATATTGTTCAAGAGGAGTAATTAAGGAGGAGTAAGTGAGATCATTTTATTTTGGGGTGAACTATCTCTTTAAAAAGCCTGTTAAAATTAGAATTTTCCATTAGCTCAATTGAAGCTCTATGGGCTATTATCAGCTATATATTTACCATGTTTACTGTGTCAAACATTACATGTACGTGTACAATATATAAAACTTCAAGAATACAATGGCACTACCCATGTATACTCGGGACCCAGACTATTTTCATCTGATACTATCACATTTTGCTGGGTTTCCTAGCATAGAAAATAGTTTAACATTTTTTTTTATTATGCCAGTGTTTCTGTATATATACTATATTGATTTTACAATATAAAGCATCTGAGCTGTGCTAAGTGTAGCATTTGAATGCTCAAGTCCACAGATCTAATTGCAGAGTAATGCTTTTGTTGTACTGTAGGTTTTGTAGAGCTTCATTGATTTTTGTAGCAGTGCTCATCTCTGCTTGGCTAACGTTCAGAGCATGAAGCCTGTCAGACTCTCCTCAGAAAATCTCTCAGAGCAAATCGAAGCAGTTCAGACTGGAGGGTGTCGGGGAAGGGCACCTTTACCTACTCTAAACGCACACACACACAGAGGAAAGAATGTTTGCAGAACATGAAGAGATTTTGTTGCTGTCTGAAGCTCTGTTCTGACAACTAGTGAGCTGCCCTATACAGGGAGCATGCTAACTGAAATGGACCTTTATATGTTACTAATTTGGAACAGTCGACAAAGCAGTATCTCGAAATACAAATACCTAGGTTGCAGAATTAAAAACCCATTCAATTATCATAGGGAAATTGGCTATTAATAATAAATCAGTAAACACCTATAGAAGATAAGCCTTTCTTGAAGACATTAGTCATTATTCACATCGTTTTTAAGCACATAGTTTTATAGGAATAGTTTACCAAAAAATACTGTTAATTTACTCCTCCTCAGGCCACCTGAGATAAGATGTTTTCTTTTGCTTCCATGCTCTTAAGTGATTTAAAAAACGCATAATTACATGAAAGCTGGTGCAGACTCGCATAGTTTTCAAAATTATTTATTTATTTATTTGTTATGAATTCCCAAGGACCACATATTTTGATAAAAAAAACACATCTTTAATGCTCTGCTGAACAATAAGAGTGATTTATAGCTTAAAGAGTCGGTCTGAGGGTAAAAAACAACATCAAATTTAAAATGTTTGGTCAACTATCTCTTTAACAATGACATTCTGGGTGAAACACGTGTAATTAGCAGAGCTCTACACCAGTCGAAAACAAAACAAATTTCAACAAAAACAGTTCTCGACTGTACACCCTTTCCCACTGTCAACATACTAAAAAATAAATATTTTGCAATAACCATTGATTTAAATTGAATTTGGTTCATTTACATTAATTTACATTAAGCACACAGTCATGTTCCTTTGTGCTCTATTTTAATGATATAGGCGCAAAGTCTAAAGCGCATGACGCAAAAGCATTAGGGTGTGTCTGAATCCACTATTGCTATTTTAAGGATAGAAAAATGCACTTTGCTCCCTGGCACATGGTCTAACAGGGTTGTGTTTATTCACTTAATGAGTTACGGGTGTGTTTTGAGCATGATGTGCATTAAGCCAATCAGAGTCTCATCTCTCATTTCCTTTAAGAGTCAGTTGCGTTGCAACATGGCGCATTTGCTATTTACATGGCGGACTTTGTAAGTGGAAAAACTAAGTGCTTTACTAGCGAGAAAACACCCTTTTAACTTTCTCTTTACTTTTACTTTTTACTCTTACTTTCGTGGAGTAAGGAAACGGTGTTGTACGTACTCCACTGTAGATATTCATTAGCTTACATGTTTAGTTTCATTTAAGCGCAAAGATTTGTTTCGAAACTATTTCTTAATTCAGCTTCAATTTCCAGCAAATGAATAAATGGACAATAATAACCAAATATATAGTTATATCTAAACACATGTCCTATTCTTGTGCCGCATACATCTCAAAAACCTGACAGGTGGACAAATCTAAACTTGCGCGGTCTATTATTAGCCAACAATGCGCCTTAACACCTCCTTTTTAGACAGGCAGACCCATGAGTCCACAAAGTGGCGTAAATTGATTTGCTATTTAAAAAATGTGGTGCAAAACATGAAAATTAGAGTTGCGCTGGTCTGAAAATTGCTTCAAACACGTCTTGTGGTGCATGATAGGAGCCCTTTGTCTTTTTGCGTCAAATCCTTTGTTATTTTGTAAATTATTGAATAACTTCAGGCGAAGCAGTGGCGCAGTAGGGAGTGCTGTCGCCTCACAACAAGAAAGTCGCTGGGTTGCTGGTTCGAGCCTCGGCTCAGTTGGCGTTTCTGTGTGGAGTTTGCATGTTCTCCTTGCGTACGCGTAGGTTTCCTCCAGGTGCTCCGGTTTCCTCCACATTCCAAAGACATGCGGTACAGGTGAATTGGGTTGGCTAAATTGTCCATAGTGTATGAGTGTGTGTGTGTGTGTGTGTGTGTGTGTGTGAATGTGTGTGTGGATGTTTCCCAGGGATGGTTTACGGCTGGAAGGGCATCCGCTGCGTAAAAACTTGCTGGATAAGTTGGTGGTTCATTATGCTGTGGTGACCCCGAATTATTAAAGGGACTGAGCTGACAAGAAAATGATTAAATCACTTCAGAGCTGGTTGGTGTGGTGCTTGTTGCTCTTTTCAAAAGATTTCTAAAAAATCTCTTAAGAGGAAAATGCATGGGAAATTTACAGCATTTTTGGTATTCAGTAAGTGGGTACCAAAGGCAGTGTTGATTCTTAAGATGTTTGGCATTAGCATGTTGCTAAGCTAGTGTTATGCTTGTGATACTCCAGTGTGAATAAAATACATTGACTGAACAAAAATTCATTTAAAAATACTTTATTTCTAGCATTTTAATAGATGTGTGAGTATACCTTGGTCCCAATGCCTCAAGAGGTTTACTAGAGGCAGTAGTCTTAAGCATTTGTGTTAGCATGCCAACCTCCCACGTGAGAGACACCAGTTCAGAGTGGGTAGAAGAGAACCCGAAAGGTTACTGGTGTCGCGACCCGGATGGCACAGCTAGGAAGAGCTGTGTGAGTAAAGCCTCACTTCACTGGCCTCAAGAGGCACAACAAAGGTTGAGCTAGAGGCTCTGGTCTTTAGCATCCAGTTTATTATACCTGCCTCATGCTGGAGATGTTGTTCGAGTCCCACTTGGAGTTAGTAGAATCAAAAGGGCTTATAATGACTACACTATTTCTATAAATATATATATATATATATATATATATAAGAGTATCTTTCATTATTATTCCAAATAAAATGAATAGCTTGATTTTTATTTAAAAATTAAGTAACAAATCTTGTTAACATAACCTTTTTTACGTCTCTGCTGTCGTTTTGGATGTTGGATTGCTTTCTCTATACATCAACCCATGCAATTCTTCCTTGGAATTTATTCAATATGAGGTATTTTAGAAGCCTTTGTTCTGTTGGCCTGCCGGTGATGTCTTAAAATTCAGGTTTTGGAACAGAGCTTTAGGGTCCTGCATTTTTTACACACCAGCTTAATACAGATAACCCAACTCACAACGACGTCAATCTGAATTTCTATGAATTCACAGTGAATGACAGCTGATTGCACGGTGGATTTTCAGGTGTCTAAATGCAGCCTTTTGTGGACGGACCGGACACGGCCATGTGTCGAAAATTAATTAGCGTTTAGTTAATTCCGTCATCCGACATTCCACTCTGTTCTTTCTCTCTTTTTAAAATGCAGATGTTCATTTGATAAGACAGCGTCCTCTGTCCACAGAGATAAGCCTAATTTAATCCAACGCAAATGCGATTGCTTGAGCGCTTAATGGAGAATATAACATCCTGCTCTGATTTCGGTCACATTTAAATAAAAATTGAAACAAGCAGTCGGCATCCGTGCCGAGATCAATCCCATCTCATGCAGATCAAGTGATTTGATCTGCATTTGAATAAATTAAACCAGAAGATCCACCATCTTGATGGATGAGAAATCATCCGTGATACTTCAAATGATTGAACCATTTCATCTCTAGCTATCAGTTTCACTCGCTGAGATATACATGCTAATTCTGTGGTTTCATTCCCCGTCTAGCTATTATGACTCGGACCTGGAGCTGGGATTTGTCCTGCGGTCACCTTGGCTTTAAATTATGTGTGCAAATGACCTGCGGTGGGCCCTGACCGTGCCGGCGCTTCGCCTTCCTGTCTGCCCACTCGGCTGCTGTAATTAGAGCCGCGCAGGTAGGAGTGTTCAGATTTCATCTGCTGAATTCCTGATAATATCTAATAATCTAAAAGCGCTTTAAAATTGGTCTCTCGTGCTCATGCATAATGCATGAGCTGCTGATTGCTTCTTTGCATAGATTAGCAATCATTTTACAGATATATTTTAAGAGGGAAAAGCGCTCTCCGAGACTGCGTTTCTAAGGACGCAGGGACTTTAGGTTTTGCATTGGCTTGTGTTTCGAGATGCAGGTAATTTAGGTCCCTCTTTCTCTCTCGCCTCCTGATTTCTGCCTTCGTGCACATCATCAGTAGAGGAATGTCTCTAATTTCTGGTCCTCTTTTCTCTTGATTGCTCACTTGTTGAGCATCCAGGCTTCTGTGGAGCTCGTCATGTCCTGCGCCGTTTCCCAGAGCTCTAGTGCTATTGAGCAATCAGCACACATTAGTCATCAGGAGGCACCGGCATCTGCATTTACGTGAGGCTTGTTTCGATACTCAAGCAAAGTGACCTCTCTCCCTGGGCCGGGCACAGATCGGCATGAAACAGAAGGTGCGGGTATGGTCTAATGAGCGGGAAAACGAAGCCGTAACCTGGCCTTCGCCGAGCATCCCAGGTGAGCTGTAGCTCCTCCGTCTCCCCTGCTGCCGTTTGACCTGCTCGCCGCTGGGTGCGTTCATCTATATTAATGCTTGAGGTGTTAAATGCTCAGAGTCACCTTGGTCTTCAATTGCTGTCAGGAGGAAAGGTGCTGTGACATGACAGTGATAATCTGTAATGAGAAAAAATGTTCCACTGAGCTTTCGAGTGGATTTGAGAGCGTTTCTTAATGCAGTGTGTCACAATATGAGTGACACGCAGCGAGTCGCACAGGAACTGAGAGCTAGCACAATGCAGACTCTTACCAGAGAGCCTTGTCGCTTTTTACACTTGAAAGAAATAAAAGAAATCAATAAGATTGTTGACGTGCGCTTAATGCTACACACCTAGTGCATGTGATCTCTTCATGAACTAGCTGGAAATCACTCACTTTAGTTTAGTAGCACTCTCACTTGTGGAATAAATGAATACTTGTGTTGTTTTTTAAGGGAAACTGCAGTTGAAATGCACATACATTGAGGAACAACAGCTTATTGAAGCTGTAATATCTGTTTGTAATTTTATTAATATGGATTTTGCTCTTAATGTAGTTAAACTTTAAGTTCCCATGAACTGGAAGCTGTTACAATTGTTGTTTTTTTCATATTGTGGCGCAGTTTTTAGAGAAATCCACTAGATATCACATACGTACCCTGAGCGTGCATCAATAGCGCCACCACATTTGTACAGTGCTCCCAGGATGTGAAGATGCTGCACTTTAGTGTTGTGTACGGGTGTAGTAATGAGCAAACAAAGAAAATAAAGCACAAAGGCATAACATTTCATAGGTAAGATTTAGCTTTTTACGTTTTTATATGTTACAAACATTTGTGCTAAACAAGTAACGTGATTGATGATAATACAGTCTCTTACTGCACTAATCATAAGGCAAAGTAGCACCAACTCGCACTAAATACTAGGCTTATACTAGTTTGGTTGAATAAAATCAGCAAACAATGTACATGAAATATGACAACAAGATGCTGCAGTGCTAGAAACTTGTATTATTGTATTATAAGTGAACGAGTCGTTCTTAACGGAGATTTATTCACAAATGAATCGCTGCCTCCGTTAGAATGAGAAGTGAAAGCAGGAGAGGGGGTGTGTTTCAGGGCATGGCTTAGATCAAATTTAACAGGGAAAAAGGATAATACATTTCTATACACACAATTTTTTATTTAGAAAAGTTCCACATTCATTTCAAAGGAGCGCTACCCTGTACTAAAATGGCGGCTCTATTGACACATTCCTTCCAATAGACACCAATAGCGTAGGCGATGTCAAATATAAATATCTATGGAGAAACGTAATATTAAATAAGAAAACAGTGGGTGTGACTTGTTTTTTCTACTGCAAATTGATTAGATGTAGTAAAATAGGCATTTCTTTCAGATTACAAGGGCAAACAATATTTAGTTTTCTTAATGACATGCACAGATAAATTGTTTGCCACAAATCTAGCAATGTGAGCTAACAACATCAATATGATTAGTTTTGATTTCTTGGGGACTTTATTATCATAAACCCTAGAAAACATTTTGCATTTCACAGTACTTTTAAAGTAAAATAAGCTAAAAGCTCATTCAATTATTTCCGAAACAGATGAACATAAATATTATTGTAGATATCATGGCAGTTCTAGGTCTGTGACTGAGCAGGTTTACTACACTTTAAAAAGTAAAGCTACGTAGTTATGTTGATGAGGGCCTAGTAAGTGAATGTGCAATCTAGTTTACTTGAAGTCAAGCACTAGACCAGTGATCACCAATCTCATTCCTGGAGGTCCGGTGCCCTGCAGGGTTTAGCTTCAACTTGACTCAACACACCTGCCTGGGTGTTTTAAGTATACCTAGTAAGACCTTGATTAGCTTGTTCAGGTGTGGGTTGGAGCTAAAATCTGCAGGACACCGGCCCTCCAGGAACAAGTTTGTTGACTCCTACTCTAGAGAGTGGACAAAGATTAATCTTTCCAGCCTGCATGTGTTGAACATTCATAAACACAAATTTACATGCTTGATCATATCCGTAAAGCTGCTTATTATTTTACAATTTGCATTTATGCATTAGCAATGATCTAAAAAGCACTTGCCGAAAATTTATTGCTACTTACCAGCAATAAAAACTGCTCTGCAGTGTCCCCCCTTAATGACATACATAGTTCACCCCCCAAAAAAGGAATATTTGTTGTTAATTAGGAATATTAAAAATGTTTCTTAGCTGAAACCGTGGTTCATGCAAATAAATGGCTACTGGACCTTTTGGAAGGAAAAAAACACATAAATGTGGCTCTTGATGATACACTGAGCTGCGTCCCAAATCGCATACTTATGCACTATTCTACGCCATTTTGTAGTATAAATAGTGTAAGTAGTGTGTTCACACTGAAAACTCTAAAAATAATAAGTGTACTTTAATTACCCGGATGATGCACTCATTCAGCCGCTAAAATGAAGTATGGAATGATGGACACTTCACGCACTCAATGACCGCAGGTTTGCTTACGTAGCGGAAGGGGCGGAGCTTTCAGACGCACATGTTGGATAACTTTATTTATTTTGGATGGTGAGAGCAAAATTCTCCTACGAGAGTGATTTTAGCGCCTCCCGATGGTGAATGCGGCAATACTCACGGCAGGTTTTATTTGATAATTCGGTTGTTTATTTCACTGATTTGGCAACCGTCAAACGTCATCAGGGAAACGGTTTGAATTTCCTTTTTTTTTTTTTTTTTTTTTTTTTTTTTTTTTTTTTTTTTTTTTTTTTATTGAACAAACAGGGATGTACAGAGTTATACATAAAACAGTATACAATGGAATTAACAACAAAAATTAATCGTGTACATTAAGTATTTTTTCCAGTAGTTGAGATGTCTTAATAGCTTTGGTATTACTTTGTATAGCAGTGAGGGAATCATAAAAAAGTTTTAGATCAATGAAAAATAGTTTACAATTTGGTACAGTCAGCATACATTTTGTTTTGTGGATGTGATACTTTCCAAATAAAATAAGAATTTTTGCTATTTTGTCCATTTCCAGTAATCCAGAGTTGCAATCCGTAAAAAAAACCATTTGCTCAGTTATACTGATTAATTTATAAAACACTTCAAAAAGTAGTAAGGAAACTTGGGACCAAAACTGTTTTGTGTAACTGCAACTGAAAAATAAATGAAGAATTGTTTCCGGTTCCTTTTTACAAAAACAACACAAGGGTGAAAAACCTTCCTTAAACTTACTTATAAAATCATTGCATGGATAATATCTATGTAATATTTTAAAATTTGTTTCTTTTACTTTATTAGGAATTATGTATTTTGTAATATCTGACCAGATTTTTGGGGAAAAGAAGAATGAAGGGAATGCTTGTTTCCATTTAACCATTGCAATTGGAGGAACACTTTTATCTGCAGTTAGGATATTCCTGATATAATTGTTATTACATTTTTTATCCTTGATAGAAAGGCCCTTAATAGTAAGCTCTGGGTGAGAGCCAGATACATGGTTATACATTTTTGCGGTTTTAATAAGGTGAAGTAATTTTGGGGAAATACAATGAACAAATTTTTTGTATTCAATCAAAGTAATTTTTAAACCAAAATTATTAATAAATTCATTGTAATCATATAAATCCCCTACACGATTTAATAAGTCTGTTACAAAAATTACTCCTTTTTTAACATAATCATTCCAAAATATGGACTTGTTTTTAAATAAAATATACTGATTGTTCCAGATAATACATGAGTGGGGGGAAAAATTATGCTTATAAATCAGTTTCCATGTATTCAAGGCTTGTTTATGAAAATTTGACATCTTAATAGGAATTTTAGAACACTTAAAATCACAAGTTAGCAAAAAGTGTAGGCCACCACATTTTTCAAAGATAAGATTTGGGATAGAGAACCATAAGGAATTATTGTTATGAAGACAATTTTTGATCCAATTGATTTTAAAGATATTGTTAATAGTTTCGAAATCTAATGCATTTAATCCTCCTTCTGATATATTCCTAATTATTGTTTTTCTTTTAACATACTCTGTTTTGCCTCTCCAAATAAACTTAAATAAAACTTTCTCAATTGTGGTACACATCTTAGAATCTACATAAAGAGACAGTGCAGGGTATACAAGTCTGGAAATACCTTCAGCTTTTGAGATCAGCACTCTACCTTGAATTGATAAATTCCTTTGAAGCCAGCAATTAAAGATATTTTTTGTCTTTTGTAGCCTTTGTGAAAAGTTGTCTGTAATCCGTTCTGAGGTTGATTTATTAACTACAATACCTAAATATCTTACTGTCTTTTTAACTTGTATTCCTGCTATACTTAAATCGTCTGTTTGGTGTATAGCCATTATTTCACTTTTGGATTGATTAACTAATAGACCTGATGCATCAGAGAACAGCTTAAAAGCCTTCAAAACAACTGGGACCTGATCTTTATCGGTTTGAATTTCCGCTTAGTAAAAACACATTAGTGTGCCATTTGGGACGACACTACATACATGTACTATCCTGTTGAGTGTGTAAGTGCATAAGTACATAGTGCATGAGTGCATAGTGTATAGTGTGCCATTTGGGACGCAGCTACTGAGCTTTTATGAAGCAAGTTGATTGTACTGGTCCAGATTTTAAGAATGTGCTCGGGATGTTTGCCAACGTCTTAAAGTATTAGTTCAACCAATAAATGAAATTTCTATTATGAATTACTCACACTTATTTTGTTACAATCCTTGGAGACCTTTGTTCATCTTTAAAACACAAATTAGGATTTTTTAGATGAAATCCAAGAAATCCCTCATCCTCCACAGACAGCAACAGTCACAAGACGTTCAAAGTCCAGAAAAGGAATTAAAAATATCATGAAAAGTTTCCATGAAGAGCACTCTAAAGAACAGTCTAAAGATAGTCATGTTGTAAGCAACGGTGCATTTTATATACAGATCAGTGTTTTCATTCATAATACCTTTGTGTATTGTCAGGTGCCATCAGTATTAATTTTGTTTTGCTTATATATATATATATATATATATATATATATATATATATATATATATATATATATATATATATATATATATATATATATACATAATATTGATTTTAATTATATTAAAAAACCCAGCAAACAGTACAGAATACTAACGTACATGATATTTCCAAATGTACTGTACTTTCCCACCCCAACATATGTTAAACAAAAATGACATTTAAATTAAATTATAAAATACAATAAAAATACAAATTAAAAAATGAATGTTACAGTCATCTTTCTAAAGACATCCAATTTTTATCCTTCCATTTATGATACGATTGAAAGGAGACCACACTTTTTTTTTTTAAAGTCTCTGCTTTACCTCTGATCATACAGTGCTCAGCATAACTGAATATACACCATTTTGAAAATGAATATTTTTAGCAATTTCTTAGTGAATATAGGGAATGTATTTTGGTGCATTTAAACAAAACAGATTTATTTTACAAATATATTTATTAAAATAATATTTTAGTCACCAAACATATTTAGAAATGAAAAGATAATGCAATTAAATTCAAGCAAAATATTGCAAAAAAATTACAAACTACAAAATTTCAATTAAATTTTCTTTTTTTTGTTGTTGTTTTTTGTTTCTCTTGACTTTTCCTCTTTTTAAAAATTGTATTTAACATTTTTCTATAGCATATACATTTAGGTGTACTAGTTTTTGGACTGTTATCGTAAGTTATTTTTGTTAGATAAGCTCCAGATTTGGCTTCAGTACTGACTAATCAAATGTATATGCACAAATATAATACTGTATAGCTATTAAAAATATGAATTTAAAGCATAGATTAGTGAGGGCTGTACATATATATGCTGAACACTGTATGTTAATTCTTCAAGAGCAGAATTATCAGACATTTCCTTTATCCATTTGGTTTATTTACAATGTAGTGTGTAACGTTTTCTGTCTTTTAGTAGATATATTACATAAGAGACCTGCTTTGTTTACCAGTTAAGTAGATCTAATATCTAATTAGACTTGCATTGTATACATTAAATATGAGTTAGAAAGCCTATTCTTTTTTATTTCAAATATTGAGGCTTTATTATCCAAAAATAACTTTGCATAAATCCAAAAATTTGCAAAAAATTGTCCGCATAAATAGCAAAAAATGTCCACAGATTCTGTCTGGCCCAACTAATAACCTTAACTTTTCTGAGTTTGATTATAAGGCAATAATGTTTACCTTTTGTAAAGCTGCTTTAATACAGTAATTATTGTGAAAAGTGCTATACAAATAAACCTGAATTGAATTGAACAGCTTTGGAACAAGTATAGTGTTAGCAAATGTTTGGGTGAATATTATTATTGACAACAGTATTAATATTGACAACATGTTATTGAGTCATGTGGTTTAAAATGCATACTATGTGAATTGCGATGCAGGTTCTGTCTCTCTGAAACAGTTTGGAGAGTAATTCACCTCCAGTGACGGGTTTGCTCTGCGGGGCACATGATCATCACAGCCTCACCTTTACTCTCAGGCACTACGCTCTCATCTACTGCATCCTCTGTCTTCTGTGGGCTCTCTGTCTGTCTGGGTGTGACCCTGCGGAAGTCACTGCCCTCTCCCTGACAGTCCATCACTGCACGGGGGCCGCCAGAGCAGGATTCTACCCGCCGGAGACAGAGTGTGATTGGGAGCAGTGTGAGAATGGCCCTGTCACACTCGATAAGCCGGCAGGACGCCCTGAGATGGGGACATATGGCATGTTTGACAGGGAAAGAGAGGGTGTGAATGGCACAGAATGATAAAATGGTGTTTTTTCCCCCTTTGGCAATGTCATGCTTTCAGGGAAGAGAAGCGTGCAGAGGGGCTGACCGCTATTCAGCCAGGCGCAAGACCGACTCAAGCCCTCGACTGACATCTCCTTCAAGGTCCTGAGGTTTCCTTTCTCTCTCTTCCCTCTTTTTTTAATCTCTCTCTCTCTCTGTTTTTTCTTTCTGTCTCTCCCACTGACTGTCGGATTTGAATGGCACACATCACACCAGATCCCATCAAACTCTGAGCTCTCCTTATTGTCACTGGCTGTCAGGTTCAATTATCTCATGTCAGGTTAGTGTACAAAAGGGATAAATTAATAAGATCAATAGGATTTCCCTGCTGTTTTATTTTGCATGCTCTGCTGATATTGACTTGTCTGTGCACCTTCACTTGACCTTGTCATCATTATAGTTGTAGTGTTATTTACACTCACCGGCCACTTTATTAGGTACACCTTACTAGTACAAGGTTGGACCCCTTTTGCCTTCAGAACTGCCTTAATCCTTCGTGGCATAGATTCAACAAGGTACTGCAAATATTCCTTAGAGATTTTGGTCCATACTGACATAAGAGCATCATGTAGTTGCTGCTCATTTGTCTGCTGCACATCCAAGATGTGAATCTCCCATACCACCACATTTTAAAGGTGCTCTATTGGATTGAGTTCTAGTGACTGTGGAGGCCATTTGAGTACAGTGAACTCATTGTCATGTTCAAGAAACCAGTCTGAGATGATTCACACTTTATGACATGGTACATATCAGAAGATGGGTACACTGTGGTCATAAAGAGATGGACATGGTCAGCAACAATACTCGGGTAGGTTGTGGCATTGACACAATGCTCAATTAGTAATAATGAGCCCAAAGTTTGCCAAGAAAACATCCCCCACACCATTACACCACCATTTTATCTAAATATTCAGACTAGTCCATCTGGCACCAACAACCATGCCATGTTCAATGTCACTTAAATCACCTTTCTTCCCCATTCTGATGCTTGGTTTGAACTCCAGCAGAATGTCTTGACCATGTCTACATGCCTTTATACATTGAGTTGCTGCCATGTGATTGACTGATTAGAAATTAGTGTTAACAAGCAGTTGGAGAGGTGTACCTAATAAAGTGGCCGGTGAGTATGTATTATGGGAATTCATGTAGTATGTATCCAAGTATAGTTTTTTTTTCCATTTATTACTTTTACACAAAACAAAACACATCAAATAAAACTTAAAGACCCTCTTAACTTTCATTGTTTGAGGAAAAACAATTCAACCACACATCAAATACTGCTTTCCAAGGAAGGAGGTCATATTGTGGATGGAGCAACAAAAGAGTGAGTACATTATTTATCTTTTCAAAGGGATAGTTTACCCAAAAAGAAATCTGTCATCGTTATTTGTTCCAAACTTTTATAAGTTTCTTCATTTTGTTGAACACATAAGAAGATCGTTTGAATTAAGTTGGAAACCCGTAACCGTTGATTTTCATAGTATTTGCTTTTCGTACTATGGAAGTTAATAGTTACAGGTTTTCAGCATTCTTTAAAGTATATTATTTTGTGAAACTCAAGAGTTTTGATCTCGAGGGGGAGTAAATAACGAGTACATTTTAATTTTTGAGTGAATTATTCAGTTTAAGCAGTGTATTTTTTTTCATGAATGATGTCTGAAATATGTTTGTCCTTAGCTAGAACTAGATTAGGAGTTACCTGTTATCTCTTGTCTGAGCTATTAAAAGGCTCAGACAAAGAATAAGTGCCTAAATCCATTGACCTCAGTTTATTCCAAAGGCATATAAATAAAACAAGATTCCTCCGGACTGCATATGTTTAATCAGTCTGCCACAGTTCCTGCTGTCAGTGTCAGTGGGGTCTTGATTTTCACTCAGGCAGTGGCTTAGACCACTATCCTTGTAAGATGTCACAGAGTATATGTGTCAAACCCAAGTGCCACTGCTCCTTTAGCTTTCACTCAGCATTATTCCCAAGAGGCCTTCAGTCAGAGTAATCACACACACACACACACACACACACACACATGCAGACAAAGTTGATAGTACAACAGTGAAGAAAACAGCTAGGGGTCATATTGAGAACAGTTCACACCAGTTCATTTTTGAAGATTATGCAGGTTAAGATTGTATGGTACAAACACCGACCTTTATTTATCATTTGCCCTACTAAACGATCACTTTATTAGGTACACCATTTTATCTTGTTTTTAATGCAAGCATTTATTCAGCCAATAACATGGCAGCAGCAACACAATACATTTAGATGTAATGAAGGCAATCTGCTGAGAAATGTGATTTAAGTGACTTTAAATGTGGTATGGTTGGTAATGCCAGAAACCTCTTTTAGAAACTACATGTCATTTAGGGTTTTCATGCACAACCATTGCTAGGGAATAGTTGTAAAATGGTGAAATGCCTTTATCTTGTTGATAAATTGGCAACAACAACTCAAATTAACTGTTTGTTTGAACAAAGGTCTGCAGAATAACATATCTGAATGGCAACATGTCAAACTTTAAAGAAGAACCCAGAAGAACCACACCAGTGAAAATTCAGTCACTTGAGAACAGTATGCCGAGGCTACGTTTTGCATGGCTCACAGATATTGATCAGTAGAAGATTGCCAAAAGGCCTGGTCTGATGAGTCTTGATTCCTGCATTGACATTTGGGTGGTAGGGTCAGTTTTTTGGTGTAAACAACATGAAAGCATTGATCCGTCCTGCCTTGTATCAACAGTTCAGGCTGGCGGTGGGGAAGTGTTGCACTGGATATTTCTTTTGCCACTCTTTGGGCAAGAAAATACGGGAAATCTTTAATGGGAATTTTTGGCAGGATATTCCGACTAATACCAGTCAAGTAGAGCATCTTTGAGAAGTGGAGGAACTGGACATTTGAATTGTGAATGTGAAACTGACAAATATACACTCACTGGCCACTTTGGCTGATTAGAAATTTGCAGTTGTACCTAACAATTACATGGCAGCAACTCAATGTATTTAGGCATGTAGACATGGTCAAGACGATCTGCTGCAGTTCAAACTGAGCATCAGAATGGGGAAGAAAGCTGATTTAAGCGGCTTTGAACGTGGCATGGTTGTTGGTGCCAGACGGGCTGGTCTGATTATTTCAGAAACTGCTGATCTACTGGGATTTTCATGCACAACCATCTCTTGGATTTACAGAGAATGGTCTGAAAAAGAGAAAATATCCAGTGAGTGACGGTTCTGTGGGTACAAATGCCTTGCTGATGCCAGAGGTCAGAGGAGAATGATTGGTTTGAGCTGATAGAAAGGCAACAGTAACTCAAATAACCACTTATTACAACTGAGGTATGCAGAAAAGCATCTCTGAACACACAACATGTCCAACCTTGAGGCAGATGGGCTACAGCAGCAGATGACCACACCGGGTGCTACTCCTGTCAGCTAAAGAACAGGAAACTGAGGGTACAATTCCCACAGGCTCACCAAAATTGGACAATAGAATATTGGAAAAACATCGCCTGGTCTGAGTCTCAATTTCTGCTGCAACAATCAGATGGTAGGGTCAGAATTTGGCGTCAACAACATGAAAGTATGGATCCATCCTGCCTTGTATAAACGGTTCAAACTGGTGGTAGTGCTCCATTACTACCAATTTAGCATTGTGTCAAGGCCATAGCCTACCTGAGTATTGTTGCTGATCATGTCCATCCCTTTATAACCACAGCGTACCCATATTCTGATGGCTACTTCCAGCATGTCATAAAGTGCGAATCATCTCAGACTGTTTTTTTGAACATGACAATGAGTTCACTAAACTCAAATGGCCTCCACAGTCACCAGAACTTAATCCAAAAGAGCAGCTTTGGGATATGGTGGAACGGGAGATTCACATCATGGATGTTCAGCTGACAAATCTGCAGCAACTACATGATGCTATCATGTCAATTTGGACAAAAATCTCAGAGGAATATTTCCAGTACCTTGTTGAATCTATGCCATGAAGAATTGAGGCAGTTCTGAAGGCAAAAGGCGGTCCAACCCAGTACTAGTAAGATGAACCTCATAAAATGGCCGGTGAGTGTATATCATGACAGTTTGAACCAAATTCTTAGAGAAATGGTTCTTGCATCTTGTTAAATCTTTGCCACAAAGAATTATGGCAATTATGAAGGTAAATGTGAGTTAAACCCTGTAGCTGCATTGCAAGAGAGTGCATGAGAAGCTAATACAGTCTTCATTATCACTATTGGAAACATGTGAAAACCAACTCTCACACAAAAAAGGCTGAAGTGTGGTATTAAAAAAGACCTGTGTATAAATTGTACTGCCATTGTACTGCCTATTTTCATTCTAGCTTAGAAAACATGGTGACTATACAGATTTATTATATGAGAAATAGCTTCTTCTAAACGTTTTCTTTTGAGTTTCTTGGAAAAAAGAAAACGATTAAAGGGCATGACATGAGGGTGAGGAAATGATGTCAGAGTTTTAATTTTATGGGTGAACTATTCCTTTAATGTGTCAAACCACCGATTCCGAATGCTTTAGTGGTGCGTTTATGCAGGAGAAAGTGCATCAGGTCTTGCAGAAAGTGAACAGTAATGCTGAGGGGAAGGTCACAGTATTAGTCTCTTTCATGCTCACTCTTTGGTAGACATTCAAGAATGATCAGCAAAGTGTTGTTGATTTTCTTTGCTCTCTGAATAAGGAACTTAATCAAAGCAAAAAGTTACTCCAGGGGCATTTCAGCATGGTGCCTCCGCTCTCAGCAGGACAGCTGCTTCGGTTTAGTGTTTTGATGAAAAGGAGGACACAAAACAGACTAATATCAGTGTGTTAGGAAGTTTTGCCACATTAAACCTACAGTATGCTATTTTTTATTAATTTTACAAGCTGTCTGTGTGGGAGTTTGCATTGTTCAAATGCAAAATCAAATTTTACCAGGTTTTTAACCGTGACACACTCTAAATTATTTGCGTCATATATAAATTATACCACCTATCCTACCCCTACTAATACTCAGAAGATTGTCTACAAGCCTAAATATCTAAGGGCCCTATCATACACCCGGGACAATAAGGCCCAAGACGTGTTTGCCACAATTTGTTGCTATATTCAGATCAGTGCAACCTTAATTTTCACATTTTGCACCACATTGTCTAAATAGCAAATCAATTTGCGCTACTTTGTGTATTCATGGGTGTGCCGGCCTATAAAGGAGGTGTGTTAAGGCGCATTGTTGACACGTTACTATTTTGAGAAACACAAATAGACTGCTCCACTGACCAACTGAAAGCTGGTCTAAAGTCCAGAGCAGAGCACATTAGTTATGCACCTATATGGGTCCAAATGCTTGCACAATGTTTAATACACACAGGATGTACAGAAACACACAAAATATCTTTACATATGAAAAAAAATATAACTTTTTTCAGTTTATTCATGAAAATTTCCATTTATATTATAATATTAATATTATTATTATTATGAGTATTATTTATTATATGCATATTTATATTTGTTTGAATAAAAACAAGTTTAGATTTGTCTATCTGTCGGGTTTTGGAGATGTATGCATCAATGTATAAGGCATGAAGTGTGTTTGAATATAACTCACTGTTTTGACCACACTTCATTATTATTGTTCATTTATTCGTTTGCTGGAAATTAGAAATGAATTGAGAAATAGTATCGAAACAAATCTTTGAGCTACAAATATGTAGGCTAATAGATGTCTTCGGTGGTGTGTGTACAACATCGTTTCCTTATCGATGAAAGTAAGGGAGTAAAACAGAGAGTAAAAGTAAAGTAAAGAGGCCGAATAGAGGCCAGATGGTCTGTTTAACTGTTTTCTCATTAGTGATGCATTCAGTTTTTCCACTGTACAGTAAATAGCAGGTGCGTCATGGTGCGACGCAACTAACTCTTAAAGGGAATGTGAGATGAGACTCTGATTGAATTAATGCACATCATGCTCCAAACACACCCATAACTCATTAAGAGAATTAACACAACCCTGTTAGACCATGCGCCACGTGCGCAGAGCGTATTTTTCCATTTGCACAACGTGCTTTAGACTATGCACCTAGATTGTTAAAAAATAGCCCTAAATGAATTGAGTTGCTACTATGTGATGGGCTGATCAAATAAATAATATTAATATGTCCCAGGAGCTACTTCTTTTTAATGCAGTTTTCCCGAATCAACGAGAGGCCGCTGTGTACACTTTTTCAGATCTCAAATTTCTCTCTCAAGTACAAGCCATTCGTGCCTGCTGTTCTCTTGTAAATCCATCAGAGGCCATTGTCGACTGACCGTTTGACTGACTGACTGACTGACCGATTGACTGACCCACCCTCCCCCTTCCTTAAACCCAACCAAAAGCGTTTTCAAAAACACAGACTGACCCTCCCACCCACTTCTCCAAACTCAACCAACAAATTTAAAAAGCATTACAGAAAAAGAAAAGCCCTCGTCTGATTTTTACCGGTTTTTACCACACTCTCACCATGTTATTTACTTGTTTACTTAATATTTTTGGCTTCTGTTTTAGTCTTACCTGCTTTCTGGAACCGTTCTTTGTCGGACTCGAGCCCCGTCATCGAGGTCAACTCCTTCTGCATCTCAAGTCCACCCATGTACATGTTGAGCTCACTGGACAAACTGGTAACAGCCGGAAAGCTGTCCATATGGAGGTAAGAGGTCAGCTGGTAAGCATGATAAGAAACTGAGTCATACTGCCTCATAGCGTCCATTTAAAAAAAATGCAGCCATGCATACTTCTGGCTACATAATTCGTGATCTCCAGAAATGTATTTAGGACTATGTTTTCAGAATGAGCCTGTGTTTTATTTGACATATGAATAATGATTTTTTTTGTGTGTGTTGCATACGGTTTCACATGCTAATTTGTAAATGATTGTATATAGTATGCTCTAGTACAATTTCTTTTTCCTCTGGTTTTGAAAAATAGAAAAATTCTTATTCTTGTTCCTTTGACATCCCCCAGGTGAGCTGGGGTCCCCAGGTGAAGCTGTGCTCACCGAGTGTAACTCGGCTACACCGAAATGTCGAATGCTTTGCAATTTACCTGACAACAATAGCTTTGCAAAAGAGCATCGGCTGCTCGGGTCCATGTCAGATGTAAATGAAGGCTAAGAAAAAAAAACAAAACAAAACTAGAGCCTGTGATTGACAGTCTTACTGCTCCTTAGAACCAGGGCTCGGATTCTTGAAAACGCAGTCAAAAGCTTTTCATGACAGCATCGCCTCACGGATAAGACGCTCCTGTGTGCCGCTGTTCTGAGATGTACTCACAAAGTCTGTCCTTCACTGAGCACAAAAACATGAAAGAGTCTGCCTGATATTCCTCTCACTAAGAAAAACATCCTCTTAACCGCAAGTGGCATTCAGAGACCTGGGAACTGAAAGAAGTCTCTTTTATCTGCATTCAGCTGAACAGTCTAAAGCCACTAAGACACATTACTGTGCTCAGTCATAATGCTTCTATTTCCTTCCACTGTTCGACATGATATAGATAGATCATATGTGATAGAAAGGAACGCTCGAGTTTGAGATTATAAATGGAAAGCAGCAGCGACTGTGCCGAGCAGCGCCATTCATGTTTTTATGCCTCCTGTCCCTAATTGCCAGGCCCTCTGGGTGCTGTTCCCTCTGCCTGCCTCGGGCAATTACAGGAAGTTGTTTTGCATCCAGATTCTCAAACATGATTTCTTGCATGGCATTAGCTGTCTGAATAGTCATCATTAGGTGCACATGAGTCACTTGATCATAGCCATGCCTGCTGGACTTATCATGTAAAGTGTACATTTACCATAATGCCAGCCTCGAACATTTTAGTCTAATTGGTCAGCTGTCAGATATTTGCTAATGTTAACTGTCATCCATGGCAATGCTGGTCACATGTCTCTGTGCTCTTTCATATAAACATAATGGTCTCCGTCTTGTATGCAATATGTTAATTGTTGGAAAATTGGCTTCATAAGACTTTAGTATTAACTGTTATATGTTTGCAACATTCATCTTATTGCAAGGACAGTTTTTTTTTTACAATGACCACCTGTATACCTGTCAACATTAGGATGTTAAAAAAGGGATACCAACCTCTCTCTTTTTGATTTTTCGTTTGATTACATTAAATTACAGAGGTGGCACTTTAAAAATGCACAGATCCATGATGGAAGCATTAAATTACTTTCCTAACTTTTTTTTGCTAATTTAAGAAAAAAATTGTTGTGTTTAAAAGAAAACCAACTGAGATTGTCGTTTAGATATTATTATTATTATTATTTATTATTATTTATTTATTCATTCATTCATTCATTCATTTTCTTTCCGGCTTAGTCTCTTTTATTATTATTTTTATTTTTATTATTATTAATTTGTGTTCATGTCTTTTCAAACACGCAACCAAAACCCATTGCGTTTACAGAATGCATTTGGAAAACTCCATCTATGTATCACTATGGAGCGCGCCTGACAGTCATGCACCGCTACTGTATAATTGAATTGACTGTTTTGAGGATTGCTTAGGATGGGCCCAGTCTGGATCTGTATATACTGTAAATACACACACACACACACACACACACATATATATATATATATATATATATATATATATATATATATATATATATATATATATATATATATATATATATATATATATATATAAATACTAGATTAAAATGGCTCATTTAAATTTTGCCGAAGGCATTCAGAATATGTGTGCTACCCAAATAATAACTAAAAGTAAGTCTTTGAGACAGGTTTCTCAAGCCAAGTGGTGCATTAGACCAGGGACTCATCTCCTGTTTCCAAAATGCATCACAAACTGCTTGAGAAACTGTTCTATTATTAGATTATTGGTGATGAAAAAAATTTATGTTCAATAAGATGTACTAGTGTTTACTAACTGTTTATTCAGTTAAACATGAATGTTGAACTATAGGACTACATAAGCTTGAAACAGCGATTTGTGATCACCTTAATCTGACTAAAGTCATAACTGAACTAAACAGAAATAGATTTAAGACGTTGAGTATACATATATTAGTGGCATTATTAAAGTAAACTCTGCAATCAAACTATTACCGTCATGTAAAAGTCACCCAAAGTTACAGGAAACTCTTACATGAAAGCACTTCACGTAAACACCTCAATTATATTATTGTCTATTAAGGCAAATAACTAGATTACAGATGTCCATGTAAACGTAGTCAGTAGTGTCTTTAAAGTAAAGATCCAGAAGGGCTGATTTGATTCAGAAGGGCACTTCTTTTGTCAGACGCCTAACCGTTTTGACTTTCATTCATTTTAAAAAGCACCCGGTTCATTTTATTTGTATATGTTTTACTTGAACGCATAAACTCTACAGGTGCCTGATAGTTAGATGTGAAGCTAATGTTAAGCAGATTCAATCTAGTGAACTGCATCCATGTTATCACGTCACGTTTGATGTGATGCATATACAGTGCTCAGCATAAATGCTCCTTTAAAAAAATATTATTTGTATCCATTCCTCAATGAATATACAGTAAACAATAATTTCTGGTACATTTAAACAAAACAGTTTTATTTAAAAGTTAAATTCATTAAAATAAGGCTTTGTTTTCCTAGCAGCCGTATAGAAAGATATTACATTTAAATTCAAAGGAGATAAGTTGGTTCGATTCTTCCTCGGCTCAGTTAGCGTTTCTGTGTGGAGTTTGCATGTTCTCCCTGCGTTCGTGTGGGTTTCCTCCGGGTGCTCTTGTTTCCCCCACAGTCCAAAGACATGCGGTACAGGTGAATTGGGTAGACTAAATTGTCCGTAGTGTTTGAGTGTGTGTGTGTATGTTTCCCAGAGATGGGTTGCAGCTGGAAGGGCATCCGCTGCATAAAAACTTGCTGGATAAGTTAGCGGTTCATTCCGCTGTGGCGAACCTGGATTAATAAAGGGACTAAGCCAACAAGAAAATTAATGAATGAATTGAGATAAGAGTGTCAACTAGAAAATGTCAACAATTTTTATGCAACATGTATAAATAATCTTATAGATGAAGATTAAAAAACTTGATGAAATAGATCATGATAAACTCATTTATTTGCATGAATGTCCACTGGTCACATTTAAGACAATGTATAATGGTTTAATTTGTTAATACAGCTCACCTTATATGTGTCTGTTAATTCTCTGAATGAAAGTAATTCGAGTTTCCAGAATGGTGTGTTAGAGCCTTGTTTCAACTCATTACCTAATTGGCTCACATCATACTTAGACCATTGATTCTGTGATCGATCTTGTGGTCTGTTCTGGAATGTACACTTATCCTGGCTATCTACATCAGGCTTGACATAGCCGCTAATTCTCATCCCGGATCAGCAAACGTGCTACGGACTAAGCCAGGGGAAGACCTGATTAAACTAGGTCAAGCTGCACTTTTTCTGTTATCCTGGCTTTCTTGATTCCACTTTTGTGCAATACCCCTATGATTCTCACCAAGCCAGCATTTATTTGCTGAAAACACAATGAAACTGATGATTTTCTTAATGATTAGTAACAAACAAAAACAGCGTGCTACAAGAACAAAATTCAGAAGACCATCAATTGCTGGAAATGACTTTACTTTTGATCAATTGGACGCATTGTTGTTGAGTAAAAGTAAAAGACACAGAAACACTTCTAAGCAGCACTGTAATCACTTCTGCTCAAATCAATGTTTTATGTCCATGCACTTATTTTACTCAGTAGACATGTACCGTAACTGCTTCATGCTACATTTTATCTGTGGGCGGTGACATTTATACCGTGCATGTGGGAGTGTTTATGTGCACATCAATGTGCACGAGAACAGTTTAGATGATTTGTTATCAATGTGGCAGCTGCACAGACCGAGCTGCAAATTTTACATAGACGGCAGCACGTAAATTGACACATTGTGCAGAGCACCTCCATAAACCCCCTCTCCTGCTCCTGCTTGCTACCTCTGTAATTAAGAGAAACATTTTGTGGTAGATTACAGAGGGACTCCGAATGCCTTTGTGCTGGTCTGTCTGATTAATAAAAGGCCACTAATTTCAGTTGAGGAAGGCTGCGTGCTCCAAAACACCACCTAATTACACATTAGGGGTGTGAAAGGCCTCAGCACTTCTGAATGGCGGCGTATCCACACCCACACCAATTCCTGATCGGCCACTTCCAACCAGCCCACCGGCATCTCAGCAGCTGTCAGCATGTAAAAGGATGAAAGATGAGTGTTTGAGATGGAGAACAGGATATGCAGATATGGCATAATGTGGTTAAAACTGATGCTACTGACCTTTTTTTTCAGCCAATGGAGCAAATTAGGCATAAACATGTTAATTAATCACAGCTTACGTTTTTAAAAGAAGACATTTGCAGAGCGAATGCAAATCTATAGGGCAGTGCATTTCAGACTTTTGTTTTTACCTGCATTATGTTATATTTTTTTTTAAATATAGATTGAGTGTGTTTTACTTTATATTTTAACTACCTATTTTGGATTTTAGATGTTTTAATCACTGCAGGCACAGGATGTCAACATGACGTCATATTGACTTTGTACCCCAACATCATGGGGGCACTGGATTTTGTTTGGAAATGAAAATTGGGTTGACATCAGAACCCAACATCAACGTCCAACTTAAAATCAACCTGAAATCAACCAAATATCAAGGTCTAATTATGTTACACCTTGACGTTGTGTCGACGTTACCACTATGACATCTATAAGACATGGATTTTGGTCACTTTCCAACACAACCTAAAATCATCCAAATATCAACTTCATTTGATGTTGCTATTGGACATTAAAATAATGTTGCCCTTAGACAGTGGCTAGACATTTAATTTTTAACCTAATATT
This sequence comes from Danio rerio, assembly GCF_052040795.2. NCBI lineage: Eukaryota > Metazoa > Chordata > Actinopteri > Cypriniformes > Danionidae > Danio > Danio rerio. Next base: position 20,428,453 of record NC_141025.1, read on the forward strand.
AACATCTTATGAAGTTGTGTGCCTGGCTGCTAAGCTCACTGGTAAACGAAAACACTTTAGTTCCACTTACAGCTTCAGATAATCTTCAGACAGAGATCCCAAAGAGATTTGGAATTCAAATTCTCAATTGACTTGCTAACAAATTTGTTAGGTAGCTCATTTAATTGGACATGTGACTATATATCCGCAATGTACAGCATATTAAGACCAAATTTAGTGTGTTACAAGTGCTGACACTAACATTTGAACAGTTTGGCCAAAAGTCATCAGAGCAGAATACAGAGTCAAACACAGGATATCTACAAGGCCTTAAAAAGTCTTAAATTCACTGAAACATTGTATTGTAGGTCTTAAGTCATTTTAAACAGGTCTTAATTTTCCTACTGTATGTCCATGTATAGCAATCGGGCTACCACCCATCCAACCACTAACATTCCATTTCAATAAAAGTTTTAGCAAAAGTTTGATTTATTTACTTAATTTTCCAATATGGTTTTAATATCTTCTTCACAATAAGATTTGTTTTTAATGTTTTGTTAATGTTTTACTGGACCGTTTAGCCTTGCGTAAGTCTGACATTTCATACAGGATGGTTTTAAAAAGGGTCTTCAGAAGTCTTACATTTGATTTGATGAGACCTGTAGAAACCCTGCAAAATTAACAAATCTTCCTTGTCTACTTTTTTGTCTATCATCCAATTTTAATTTCGTCATAATCTCGTTGGTTATTAGTTACTAAACTCCCCAGCACTATGCATGTCCAAAATTGTAATTAACATCAAACCATTTTAATAGATTTAAATGAATTTTGCCTGTTGTCTAAGACAGTGGTTCTCCAACTGTGGTTTGTGTACCACTAGTGGTACGCAGGCTTCCTTCTAGTGGTACGCGGAGGAATGAAATATGTCATGTACATGCTACACACATATTTCAAAATTTATCAAAAATTATGTATATAATATGTCATATATGACATATAACCTATATTTCTGATGTAATCTGCCATGTTTTTTAACTGTGCAGAGTTGTAGCTGCTTTACTGGGCCTACTGCGCTACTGTATTTCAATACTTCTCATTTTGGTGGTACTTGGAGAGACATTTTTTTTCTGAGGTGGTACTTGATGAAAAACGTTTGAGAACCACTGGTCTAAGAGATTGGCCTTGTCAGATTCCTTAGACGTTTGTGTGTTCTGCAATATTTGCATTTTTAGCTTTTGTTTTATTTTATTTAGCTTTATTTAATATTAGCTTTATTTCTAATTCAAGAAAGTGTAACAGACCGGTCCGGAATGTGCTTATTGTGCCGTGTCAATTGCTCAGTGAAGTTGTAGGTGATCAGTTCCCTTTTGTATATTATTAGCCTAAATAACCATAACCTAATTAGCTGGGTCTGTCACAATTTTGGGTCCCCTTAAAACATTTCCATTGTGTTCCATGCTATTTGCATGTGTTTTCTTAATTTATTTGCGTTGTGAGAATTTGCCAACCCAGGCTCATTCTGAAAACGTACCTCTATATACAACTCTGGAAAGCACCAAATATGCTCCAGGAGCTACTTTTTTTTTTTTTTTTTTTTTGCAATTTTTGTTTTTGTGACTTAACCAGAGACCATTGTTAACACTTTTTCAGATGTCAAAGTTCTCTCGCGAATACCATTTGCGCCTGCTATTCTTGTGTAAATCCACCAGACGCTGCTGTCAACTGACTGAATGACTGACTGACTGACCAAGCGACTGACCCACCCTCCTCCTTCCTTAAATCCAACTAATAGTGTTTTCAAAAGCACTGATTGACCCACCAACCCACTTCCCTAAACTAAGAATTTACAGTTTAAGAAGCAATTAAAAAAAAGGAATGCCCAAAATTTTACCACATTCTCATCCTGTTATTTACTTGTTTATTTATTTTTTTGGCTATTGTTTTTATCTTACCCGCTTTCTAGAATCGTTCTTTGCCGTACTCGAACGCCATCGAAGTGGTCAGCTCCTTTCTGCGTCACATGTCCACCGTGGTAAATATCGAGCTGCCTACAGGACAAACTGGTAACAGCAGAAAAGCCGTTCATATGGAGGTAAGTGATCAGCTGTTAAGCCTTAAGCGTGAAAAAAACGGCATCATACCGCCTTGTAGCGTTCATTTTAAAAATGAAATACAGCCATATGTACTTCTGGCTACATAATTTGAGATCTCCAGAAATCCATATAGGGTAGCATTTTCAGAATTAGCCTATGTTGGAATTTGCAGTACAATTTCTTAATTTGTTAGCATTGTGAGAACTTGCAGCACATTTTCTAAACGTGTTTGTGTTGTGAGGATTTGCAACACATTTGCTGTCAAACCGATGAACTTAATTTGCTGGGGGTTTTTGCAATTGCATGTGTTTTCTTTAATTGCAGCTTGTTAAGCTCTCTCCGCCCTGTACAAATCACAATTTTTCATTAAAAAACAAACAAACTTGTCTCTTAAATCATGCTCAGAACTTTCAACCTATAATTTTAATGGCAGATTCCTTTTTTCAAGCATTTCACTTTTTAACGAAGCGACAAACTCTTCCAGAATGCTTAGATCCTGAGCATTATAGATGATGTTGAGGAATTTAAGCTGTATACACCGTGGGACATTTGCATGCGAGCGTTATTGCATTTGTTAGGCAGGGGTGACGGCAACAGCTGCAGGAGAGCCCAGTCCACTAAATTACAGCGATTGGAAGCTGCTGCCTAACAGGCTGGTGAGGTGACGGCAAAAAGCAGCTTTTTATGGAAAACTGCCTTCATTAAGAGAATCAAGCTGGCTGTTTCATTTTTTAGACCTGCAGGTTTGCTTTCTGCTTGTGTCATGTGTCCTGTTGAAAGCTGCAGCTTGAGTGCTTTAATGCATCTTTTGCTGTGTGTGTATGTGATATGAATCTGGCAGCATGTTTAGCTCCTGGTGGAGGGGTGAGATTTAGGAGGGCTGACTGGCTCTCTCAGTGCTCGGACTCCGCCAGATGTGATGATTGAATCAGACACCCTGTCAAAACTGATGCCAAGCCTGTGATGTCGTCTGGTCCTCGGGCAGCAGGTGTATCTCTGCGCACCTGGAGACCTCCGGGGTCACATGAAGGGTAGAGAAGGGTAGACGAGTGCAGAAAGAGGGATGATTTGGGAAGTGCTAAAGAAAAGCGAGAAGCCGAGGGGTTAGAGGTGTCTTAACCATGCTGGATCTGCCTTCTCTCTCACTCCCGGTCTTACTTTCTCTCTTTGGCTTTCATCCATCACAAAGACATGACAGCTGAAAAGTCATCCTCCAAAGAGAAAGCAGGAAGTGGAAGATAATACTTTTTTTTTTTTTCTAGCCGCCGATAGACTGTATCAAGGGTCTCTGGTCGCTGAGAAATTAGGTTAAAACTGTTGACAGGAGAGCAGATAATTGTGCCTGTCTGTCACTGGGCTCGGCCCCTCTGCCCTTACTCACACAGACAATGACATTTGTTTCCTCTTTTCCCTCACCGCAGTTTTGTGGTTTTCGTCAACTGAAGCTCCACGGTTTTCCCCAGGCAATGTTATGCATGGTGTTACAGCCCTTCTGCTAGGCTAAAACACAACAGTGCTCTTGAATTGTGAGAATGTACCTGCTGTAGGAACACTTTTCATAACATTTGGTGCCGGTACAAAGCAGTTCAGTGTTTGCCAGTGCATTTATACAAATTTAAAGAGAACACTTTATGAGAAGATTCCATTAGTTAACATTAGGGGATAGAGATTAACATTTGCAAAACAACAAGCGGTACATTTTGTTCCAGTTGTTGCGTCAAAGATGATAAGAGGTCTAAAGATGTAATACAGATTTAAATGTTTTCTGTTCATTTTGATTGTTTTGTCTAAGCTAAATTTAACAAATGGGCGACATGGTGGCGCAGTGGGTAGCACGTTCGTCACACAGCAAGAAGGTCGCTGGTTCGAGCCTCGGCTGGATCAGTTGGCATTACTGTGTGGAGTTTGCATGTTCTGTCCGTGTTTGCGTGGGTTTCCTTTCCATTGGATATGGGTGTGAATGAATGTGTATGGAT